>NC_053022.1:58959473-59155923 GCF_003073215.2 Triticum urartu
AAGCGCTCCCGAGGACACATGGGGATTATCGTCAAGCTAGTTTTCATCACATTCATATGATTCACGTTCGGTACTTTGATAATTTGATATGTGGGTGGACCGGTGCTTGGGTACTGCCCTTACTTGGACAAGCATCCCACTTATAATTAACCTCTATTGCAAGCATCCGCAACTACAACAAAAGTATTATGGTAAACCTAACCATAGCATGAAACATATGGATCCAAATCAGCCCCTTACGAAGCAACGCATAAACTAGGGTTTAAACTTCTGTCACTCTAGCAACCCATCATCTACTTATTACTTCCCAATGCCTTCCTCTAGGCCCAAATAATGGTGAAGTATCATGTAGTCGACGTTCACATAACACCACTAGAGGAGAGACAACATGCATCTCATCAAAATATCGAACGAATACCAAATTCACATGACTACTAATAGCAAGACTTCTCCCATGTCCTCAGGAACAAACGTAACTACTCACAAAGCATATTCATGTTCATAATCAGAGGGGTATTAATATGCATATAGGATCTGAACATATGATCTTCCACCAAATAAACCAACTAGCATCAACTACAAGGAGTAATTAACACTACTAGCAACCCACATGTACCAATCCCAGACTTGGAGACAAGAATTAGATACAAGAGATGAACTAGGGTTTTGAGAGGAGATGGTGCTGGTGAAGATGTTGATGGAGATTGACCCCCCTCCCGATGAGAGGATCATTGGTGATGACGATGGCGATGATTTCCCCCTCCCGGAGGGAAGTTTCCCCGGCAGAACAGCTCCGCCAGAGCCCTAGATTGGTTTTGCCAAGGTTCCGCCTCGTGGCGGCGGAGTCTCGTCCGGAAAAATGTCTTATGATTTTGTCCTCATCGAAAGACTCCATATAGCAGAAGATGGGCATCGGAGGGCCACCAGGGGGCCCACGAGGTAGGGGGCGCGCCCAGGGGGTAGGGCGCGCCCCCACCCTCGTGGGCAGGGTGTGGCCCCCTGGTGAACTTCTTGCGCTCAGTATTTTTTATATATTCTGAAAATGACTTCCGTGAAGTTTCAGGACTTTTGGAGCTGTGAGGAATAGGTCTCTAATATTTGCTCCTTTTCCAGCCTAGAATCCCAGCTGTCGGCTTTCTCCCTCTTTATGTAAACCTTGTAAAATAAGAGAGAATAGGCATAAGTATTGTGACATAATGTGTAATAACAACCCATAATGCAATAAATATCGATGTAAAAGCATGATGCAAGATGGACGTATCAACTTCCCCAAGCTTAGACCTCGCTTGTCCTCAAGTGAAAGCCGAAATCGAAAAATATGTCCACATGTTTAGAGATAGAGGTGTCGATAAAAAATAAAATACGAACATGAGGGCATCATGATCATTCTTAGAACAACAACTTATGTAATTCTTGTCATATGATCTCTTATGCTAGAGTAATAATTCAATCACAATTTCAAGTATGAATCATAAACTTCATTGAAAACTAACAAACTATAATCCCAGTCATTGGAGCAATTGCAATTTATCATAACATAGGAAAGAATCAATATAAGAGCCTTTCAGCAAGTCCACATACTCAACTATCATATAGTCTTTCACAATTGCTGACACTCACGCAATACTTATGGGTATGGAGTTTTAATCGGACACAGAGAAAGATAGGGGCTTATAGTTTTGCCTCCCAACATTTTACCTCAAGGGTAATGTCAATAATAGTTCATGAAAACTCACATCCAATTAGCCATATATACCAGGATCTTTCCAACATATTGTGCTTACCAAAAGATAAAATATAAAAAGGAAGGGTGAAGATCACCATGACTCTTATGTAAGGTAAGAGATAAAAGTAAAAGATAGGCCCTTCGCAGAGGGAAGCAGAGGTTGTCATGCGCTTTTATGGTTGGATGCACAAAATCTTAATGCGAAAGAACGTCACTTTATATTGCCACTTGTGATATGGACCTTTATTATGCAGTCTGTCGCTTTTATTTCTTCCATATCACATGATCGTATAAAGCTTATTTTCTCCCATAGTAATAAGTCATGCATATTTAAAGAGCAATTTTTATTGCTTGCACCTATGACAACTTACTTGGGGGATCTTACTTAATCCATAGGTAGGTATGGTGGACTCTCATGGGAAAGCTGGTTTAAGGGTGTTTGGAAGCACAAGTAGTATCTCTACTTGGTGCAAAGAATTTGGCTAGCATAAGGGGGAAAGGCAAGCTCAACCATGTTGGATGATCCATGACAATATAATTTATCTCAGATGTAAGGAAACATAACCCATTACGTTGTCTTCCTTGTCCAACGTCAACTCTTTAGCATGTCATATTGTAATGAGTGCTCACAATCATAAAAGATGTCCAAGATAGTGTATCTATATGTGAAGACCTCTCTTTCTTTATTACTTCCTATTAATTGCAACGATGACCAAATTATGTTTGTCAACTCTCAACAACTTTTATTCATCATACTCTTTATATGTGAGCTCATTACTCTCCATAAGATCCATATGATCTCTTTGTTTCTTTTTATTCTTTGTCTTTTCTTTTATTCACTTAAGATCATGGCAAAATAATCAAGCCCTTGACTCAACACCAATCTTTATTATATATAGCTCACGGACTCGACTACATAGAAGGATCATAAAGCAAAACTCACAACTAGATCATACTAAAAAGCTTTTATTCTACTAGCTCAAGATATTATCAAAAGGATCAAACTAAGAAAAACGGTAAAGATAGAAGTGATGGTGATACGATATCGGGGCACTCCCCCAAGCTTGGCAGTTGCCAAGGGGAGTGCCCATACCCATGTGATTATATCTCTTTTCAGGGATGGTGATGTGATATCTTGGTGATGATGCCCCTCAGGATACGATTTTCCTCCTCGAGCTTTATGACTTGTTGCTTGAGGTCCATTATCTCTGTTCGAAGCTTTCCTGTAAGCCAAAGCTCCCTGCACCCAAGGGTGCTGCATAGCTGCGGGAGAACCAGTGACACTCTTTTCATATTCTCATAAGAAAGAAATCTAACATTGGAAGGTATAACGAGTTTGGAATAGCCGAGCTCTGCAGTTCCTCCATTGTGAATCCAGCTCGGAAGCAAGAAAGTGACTTTCTTGATCCTCCTCCATAACATCTATTCTTCAAATCGACCTCCCTCTCTTCCTCTGTTGCTGGCCAAAGTGGTCAACATTGTTGTTTGGTCATTGATCTCAGTGCCGGATGAGACACCCGGCTCTCTCGATTGACTCTTGCGAAGACATCTTGCTCTAATCTGCAGCAACAATAGCTCGAAACACACAAACAGAGGATAATTGCGTGATACGGGAGTCAAAACCTCGGAGATTATATAATGAATTTTTACCGACCAAATACGTATCGTGTACGAAAACGGAGTCTGAAGAGCACCGAGGTGCCCACGAGGTAGGGGGCGCGCCCAGGGGGTAGGGCGCGCCTCCACCCTCGGAGCCCTCGTGTCCTTCCCGGACTGCTTCTTATTTTTTCTATTTTTTCTAAAATATTCCCAAAATGAGAAAATTGCATTAGACCGTGAGTTGGTTTACTTACGTACCACATATCTATTCCTTTCGGAGTCTGAAAACATTCCGGGAAAGTGTCCCTTATGTTATTCCTCTGGGGTTACGTTTCAATAACATGGTTTCAAACATTTATAGGATTACCTGAAGATATAATGTTTAATCTTTGACCGTTCAACCACCTCGGATTTGTGCTTCGAAGTTGTTGATTTTTATGGCACCGGAACGGTAGACCTCCTCGATAAACTAAGGAACTTCCCATTTAGAGAGAAGTTTTTCCTGCAAAAAATCTTAAATGAGAGTTTTTATCATACATAATCACCTGCATTAACTCACGCTTTTGTATTATTTTGGCATGCATCTTTTAAACTTTTTCTTTAATAATTTGCATTTTCTTAGGCTTGGGGTTCTCCATTCATCAAGTGAGCTAATGTCAAATAACCTATTCTCACCGGCAAGTTTGAAATCATAATTGAGCTCTTTAATAGCCCAATATGCCTTATGTTCTAGTTCTAGAGGTAAGTGACATGCTTTTCCATAAACCATTTTATACGGAGACATACCCATAGGAATTTTATATGCAGTTCTATAGGCCCATAATGCATCATCAAGTTTCTTGGACCAATTCTTTCTAGATCTATTAACGGTCTTTTGCAAAATAATTTGAGTTCTCTATTACTCAATTCTACTTGAACTAGACTGGGGTGATAGGAGATGCAATTTCTATGATTAACATCATACTTAGGCAAGATTTTATGGAAGCACCATGATAAAATGTGACCACCATCAGTCAATTAATATCTAGGGACACCAACCTTGAAAAATAACTTCTTTAAGCATCTTAAATAGAGGTGTTTATGATCAGCACTACTAGTTGAATAGCTTCTACCCACTTAGTAACGTAATCAACAGCACTAAATATGTGTTATCCATTAGAGGAAGGAAAAGGTCCATATAGTCAAAGCCCAAATGTCAATGGTTCAATAACAAGTGAATAATCATAGGCATTTGACATCTACTGATATTACAATTCTTTGACATTCATCACAAGACAAAGACAAGACAAACTTAGGGGCATCCTTGAAGAGAGTAGGCAATAAAAAGCGGATTGCAATACCTTGTGGTGGCAGTTCTATCTCCAGCGTGGTGTCCTCCATAAGCCACAGAGTGACTTGCATAGGATTTGTTCCTGTTCATGCTCAGGTACACACGTCTGATAATACCATCTAACTCCTTCTTTGTATATGTGGGTCATCCCAAAAGTAATGTCTCAAATCATAGAAGAACTTTTTCTTTTGCTGGTATGTGAAACTAGGTGGTATAAATTTAGCAACAATATAATTAGCATAATCAGCATACCATGGAGCAGTGTGAGAAGAATTTATGACATTTAATTGTTCATCGGGAAAGCTATCATCAATAGGTAGTGGGTCATCAAGAACATTTTCTAACCTAGACAAGTTGTCTGCAATGGGGTTCTCAGCTCCCTTTCTATCAATAATATGCAAATCAAATTCTTGTAGCAAGAGAACCCATCTAATAAGTCTAGGTTTAGCATCTTTCTTTTCCATAAGATATTTAATAGCAGCATGATCCGTGTGAATAGTTACTTTAGAATCAACAATATAAGGTCTGAACTTATCACAAGCAAATACAACTGCTAAGAATTCTTTTTCAGTAGTAGCATAATTTCTTTGAGCATTGTCTAGAGTTTTACTAGCATATTGAATAACATTTAATTTCGTATCAAATCTTTGCCCTAGAATAGCACCTACAACATAATCACTAGCATCACACATAATTTCAAAGGGTAAATTCCAATCAGGTGGCTGAACAATAGGTGCAGAGATTAATGCTTTCTTAAGTATTTCAAATGCTTCTACTCAATCATCGTCAAAAACAAATGGTATATCTTTTTCTAATAAATTAGTCAGAGGCCAGGAAATTTTGGAGAAGTCCTCAATGAACCTCCTATAAAAACCGGCATGACCAAGGAAACTTCTTATACCTTTGATGTCCTTGGGACATGGCATCTTTTCAATAGCATCAACCTTGGCTTTATCAACTTCAATACCTCTTTCAGAAACTTTATGCCCCAAGACAATACCTTCATTAACCATAAAGTGGCACTTTTCCCAATTCAAGACAAGATTAGTTTCTTCACATCTCTACAAAACTCGATCAAGGTTGCTAAGCAATCATCAAAGAGGATCCATAGACGGAAAAATCGTCCATGAAAACCTCACAAATCTTTTCACAAAAGTTAGAGAATATAGCCATCATGCATCTTTGAAAGGTAGCAGGTGCATTACATAAACCAAAAGGCATACGTCTATAAGCAAAAGTACCAAAAGGGCAAGTAAAAGTAGTCTTTGATTGATCATTGGCTGACACGGGTATTTGAGAGAAACCAGAATAACCATCTAGAAAGCAAAAATGTGTATGTTTGGATAATCTTTCTAGCATTTGATCGATAAAAGGTAAGGGGTAATGATCTTTTTTAGTAGCTTTATTTAATTTGCGGAAATCAATTACCATCCTATAACCTGTAATAATTCTTTGCGGGATCAACTCATCTTTATCATTAGGAACGACAGTAATATCCCTTCTTAGGGACACAATGGACAGGACTTACCCACTGACTATCAGCAATGGGATAAATTATACCTGCCTCAAGAAGCTTTAGTTTCCTTTCTTACCACTTCCTTCATCTTAGGATTCAGCCGTCGTTGATGATCACGAAACTGGTTTGGCATCTTCCTCCAAATTTATTTTGTGTTGACACAGAGTGGGACTAATTGCCCTTAAGATCATCAAGAGTATATCCAATAGCAGCACGGTGCTTCTTCAGAGTTTTCAATAATCTTTTCTTCATGCTCTGAAAGGTTAGCACTAATAATAATAGGATATATCTTTTTCTCATCAAGATAAGCATATTTAAGAGTATCAGGTAAAGTTTAAGCTCAAACATGGGATCACCCTTGGGTGGAGGAGGATCCCCTAGGATTTCAACAGGCAAATTGTGTTTCAGGATGGGTTCCTGTTTAAAGAATACTTCATCTATTTCCCTTCTTTCATTCATAAACATATCATTTTCATGGTCTAGCAAATATTGTTCTAAAGGATCACTAGGAGGCACGGCAATAGAAGCAAGACCAATAATTTCATCTTTACTAGGCAATTCCTCTTCACGGTGTTGTCTACGAAATTTAGAGAAATTAAATTCATGAGACATATCATCTAAACCAATAGTAACAACATCCTTTTTGCAATCTATCTTAGCATTAACTGTGTTCAAGAAGGGTCTACCAAATATAATGGGACAAAAGCTATCTTGTGGGGAACCAAGAACAAGAAAATCAGCAGGATATTTAGTTTTCCCACACAAGACTTCAACATCTCTAACAATTCCCATTGGTGAAATAGTATCTCTATTGGCAAGTTTAATTGTGACATCAATATCTTCTATCTCAGCAGGTGCAATATCATGCATAATTTCTTTGTATAAGTCATAAGGTATTGCACTAGCACTAGCACCCATATCACATAAGCCATGATAACAATGATCTCCTATTTTA
The DNA here is from genome assembly GCF_003073215.2 of Triticum urartu. Classification (NCBI taxonomy): domain Eukaryota; kingdom Viridiplantae; phylum Streptophyta; class Magnoliopsida; order Poales; family Poaceae; genus Triticum; species Triticum urartu. The sequence continues at coordinate 58,966,600 of NC_053022.1, forward strand.
ACAGAAATAACAGGCATGACCACATGTCTGTTTTTATCTTTAGCACAAGGTTTAGCAATTCTACCAGTTTCATCACAGAAATAAATAGCATGCCCATCAATATTATCAGCCAACAGATCCTTAACAATAGCAATATTAGGTTCAAATTTAACTTGCTCAGGAGGGTGTATAAGTTTTAATATTGCTTTTACGAACCACAGTTGAAGCTTTAGCATGATCTTTTGTCCTAACAGGAAAAGGTGGTTTCTCAACATAAGCAGTAGGAACGATAGGATCATTATAAGTGATAGTCTTTTCTTCAACTTTAATAGGTGCAGCTACTTTTACTTCTATGGGAGGATGATATTAAACCACTTCTCCCGAGGGAGATCAACATGAGTAGCAAAAGATTCACAGAAAGAAGCTACTATCTCAGAGTAAAGTCCATATTTACTGCTAAATTTATGGAAAACATCAGTATCCATAAAAGATTTAACACAATCAAACTTAGGTGTCATACCTGACTCCTTAACTTTGTCGAGGTCCCAATCTTCAGAGTTGTTTTTAATTCTTTCCAATAAATCCCATTTGAATTCAATAGTCTTCGGCATAAAAGAGCCAGCACAAGAAGTATCGAGCATGGTGCGATTGTTATCAGAAAGCCGAGCATATAAATTTTGAATAATCATTTATCTTGAGAGCTCATGATTGGGGCATGAATATAACATTGATTTAAGCCTCCCCCAAGCTTGAGAGATACTTTCTCCTTCGCGAGGCTAGAAATTATATATATAATTGCGATCACGATGAACAAGATGCATATGATAAAACTTCTGATGAAATTCCAATTTCAATCGTTTGTAATTCCATGACCCCGTATCATCACATAGCCTATACCATGTCGATGCATCTCCCTTGAAAGATAAAGGGAAGACCTTCTTCTTAATAACATCTATGGGCACACCTGCAAGCTTAAATAATCCACAAACTTCATCCACATATATTAGGTGCTCATCAGGATGCTTTGTTCCATCTCCTGCAAAAGGATTAGCTAGCAGTTTTTCTAACATACCCGAAGGAATTTCGAAGCAGACATTTTCATTTTCAGTAGGTTCAGTAGGTTGAGGAGCAACTCTTTGATCTACAGGTCAGGGTGAAGATACCCCGAACAAGCCCCTCAGAGGATTACTTTCCATAGTAACGAGTGACAGTAAATTTCAGCACACTATATAAATTTTTCCTTACCAAATTCCACCTACCAAAGGCGCTTCACTCCCCGGCAACGGCGCAAGAAAAGAGTCTTGTTGACCCACAAGTATAGGGGATCTATCGTAGTCCTTTCGATAAGTAAGAGTGTCAAACCCAACGAGGAGCAGAAGGAAATGATAAGCGGTTTTCAGCAAGGTATTCTCTGCAAGCACTGAAATAATAGGTAACAGATAGTTTTGTGATAGGATAATTTGCAACGAGCAACAAGTAACAAAAGTAAATAAAGTGCAGCAAGGTGGCCCAATCCTTTTTGTAGCAAAGGACAAGCCTGGACAAACTCTTATATGATGTAAAGCGCTCCCGAGGACACATGGGAATATCGCCAAGCTAGTTTTCATCACGATCATATGATTCGCGTTCGGTACTTTGATAATTTGGTATGTGGGTGGACCGGTGCTTGGGTGATGTCCTTACTTGGACAAGCATCCCACTTATGATTAACCTCTATTGCAAGCATCCGCAACTACAACAAAAGTATTAAGGTAAACCTAACCATAGCATGAAACATATGGATCCAAATCAGCCCCTTACGAAGCAACACATAAACTAGGGTTTAAGCTTCTGTCACTCTAGCAACCCATCATCTACTTATTACTTCCCAATGCCTTCCTCTAGGCCCAAATAATGGTGAAGTGTCATGTAGTCGACGTTCACATAACACCACTAGAGGAGAGACAACATACATCTCAGCAAAATATCGAACGAATACCAAATTCACATGACTACTAATAGCAAGACTTCTCCCATGTCCTCAGGAACAAACGTAACTACTCACAAAGCATATTCATGTTCATAATCAGAGGGGTATTAATATGCATATAGGATCTGAACATATGATCTTCCACCAAATAAACCAACTAGCATCAACTACAAGGAGTAATAAACCAACTAGCATCACCAATCCCGGGCTTAGAGACAAGAATTGGATACAAGAGATGAACTAGGGTTTTGAGAGGAGATGGTGCTGGTGAATATGTTGATGGAGATTGCCCTCTCCCGATGAGAGGAGCGTTGGTGATGACGATGACGACGATTTCCCCCTCCTGAAGGGAAGTTTCCCCGGCAGAACAGCTCCGCCAGAGCCCTAGATTGGTTCCGCCAAGGTTCCGCCTCGTGGCGGCGGAGTCTCGTCCGGGAAGATGGCTTATGATTTTTTCCTCATCGAAAGACTCCATATAGCAGAAGATGGCCATCGGAGGGCCACCAGGGGGCCCACGAGGTAAGGGGCGCGCCCAGGGGGGTAGGGCGTGCCCCCACCCTCGTGGGCAGGGTGTGGCCCCCCTGGTGAACTTCTTGCGCTCAGTATTTTTTATATATTCTGAAATTGACTTCCGTGAAGTTTCATGACTTTTGGAGCTGTGCAGAATAGGTCTCCAATATTTGCTCCTTTTCCAGCCCAGAATCCCGGCTGCCGGCATTCTCCCTCTTTATGTAAACCTTGTAAAATAAGAGAGAATATTCATAAGTATTGTGACATAATGTGTAATAACAGCCCATAATGCAATAAATATCGATATAAAAGCATGATGCAAAATGGACGTATCAGGGGCTACTGGAGTTGGTACTTGAAATTGGACATAAGAGAGAAACAGTTATGTGATTACCTCATATCGCTCCTTCATCAGATTCACTAAACCGGCTTCGTAGTCGCAGCTTGTGTACAGACGGTTTAGAAAACCCAGAATGAAGTTCTTGGGCGTTGAGGTGGACGTAGCTTGACAAGTCTGCGTTCCATTTGCCTTTGCCCATAGCAGAAAGCTCTTCCTTGGCACTATGTTTTGATAGAGCAACAGGATTGCCAGGAGTGGTGTGGCCAAAGCCGGTAATCCTAATGTCATCTTCCTTGTCATCAGCGGCATGCACTGGAGTTGACAACTTATCAGTAGCCTTAGCCGGACTTGACGGTTTATCATCAGTGCAGACGGGCTTGTCGGTTTATCAACATGGCTTGTCGCATCAACTTCTACTTGTTCAACAAAGTCATGATCTTGAGGGGGCGGATGATCAAGCATAGCGTCAGCATTTGTTCCTTCCGGTTCTGGAGTTCTCTCCGGTTCAATAACCACATGGTCATCAGACGGTTTATTTACCCAAGCTTTCTTGCTGGGTCTGGCCTTGGCTCTGAAAGGGAAAAATATAAAGGTTAGTATAAAACGCAAGTATAAAGCGTCAAAAGATTAAGTTCAAAGTGTTTACCCAGGAACAGTCTTAAGAGGAGGGAGTTGTGTGGCCATTGATTTGCCAGATGATGAATGAGGCATTCCCTGATAATTTGAATCGGACAGATTAAGAGGTTGTCGGAAATAACCTGCCTTGGGATATTAAGGATTGGAAGTGGGTGAGACCTCGGATTGACGTTTCCGAACCGGAGTGTTCGGTAAACCGGCTGAAGTGACTACTTGGCCGCTGTGCCGGGTTGTGCGGCGAGCTTCGTGTTGCTGCTTCTTCAAAAGAAAGTGTGGGTCCAAGTGAGCTAGGGGGTGAGAAAATCTTACTTTCTGGATTGCTTGACGGATTTTTTGTGTTGACAGAGGGTCTGAACCGGAGGAAAGGATAATTACCTCCGCGTCATCGGCTTGGCTACCTTCAGCGTCATCCTGATAATAATCATTGTCAATGAGGTGCATGAAAAACGAACCAAGAGAGTCAAGTTCTACCTCTGAGTCCGGATTATCCGGGTCATCATCAACGTTTGGTTCAGAGGGTTCAGCGCTTTTATTCTTGGCAGGTCTTTTAGTAACCTTGGTCTTGGGGAAAGGTGTCTTGGCCGGTTTATCTTGAGGTTTCTTCTTCCAAAATGAGTCGTCATCCTGTTAAAAGATTGAAAGAGGATATGAAAGATTACACAGTTAAGAATATCAAGTACAAGCAGGAGTGAGGCAATTCTTATAGCTGGTGGTTTATTCAAAGTATAGAAGGGACTTAACCTGGTCTTGCTACAGACAGCCTCCGATTCATTTAGTATTTTCTTAACAGACTTAGTAACTTCAGCCTCTGTTAGCTCAATATCAATATGTCGTTGAGGATCTTTTGAGTCCCCTATGTACTCACACATTAAACCGGGGCGATGGCTTAACGGTAAAATACTCCAAGATATCCAGCAACAAGCAATGTCAACTCCTGTCAAACCATTAGCCATAAAGGCTCTGAGCTTGGCGAGTTGTGGCGCATATGTGGCCCGTTCCTTGGCAGTCAACCGTTGCGGAAATGGATGCGTGTTCGTAAGCCGGTGAGCACGATAACCTGGCAGAGGGTTCTCATCATCAGGGGAAGTATCCTTACAGTAGAACCAAGTTTGGTTCCAGTCTTTAGGATGGCTATGAAGTTTGGCATGAGGAAAGCTGACGTCCTTCCTTTTCTAAATGGAAACGCCGCCAAGTTCAGTGTTGGGCCCGTCTACAAATTCAGTATGACGGTTCAAGTAGAAAAAAGCCCTAAACAACTCAACGGTCAGCTCTTCTTGCAGATAGGCCTCACAAAACACAAGTGGCAAATATTGGACACAGAGTTAGGTCCAAGATCACGAGGGTGGATCTGGAAGCTAGCAAGCACATCACGAAAAAACTTGGATCCGGGCGGTTTAAAACCATGGCTCATATGATCAACAAATACCACCACGCCATCCTTGGGGGTAGGAGGACTTTCTGGACCGGGAACTCGCCAACGGATTTCACTTCGTTTTGGTAAAGCGCCAGTTCTGACGCATCCATCTAGTTGCTCTTCAGTAACCCGGGAAGGGACCCAGTTACGAGCATAAAATTGTTTGGCCATTTCAAATGAAAAGCTGGAAAAAGATCAAATGTCGGATTAAGGTTTATGACAGATAAGCATAAAGCGACGCAAGATCAGAAGGGGAAGACAGAGGTGGATGCACATTGTTAAATCTGAGGTTGATGCTATTATAAATGGTAAAGCGATTGGCAGTTTACAAGGGGACTAATGGTATATGGCAGATTATTTTCTAAAGGATAAACCGCCTACGCAGACAATGAAAGTACAGATCTGAAGCAAAAAAGATGACTAAGTGAGGAAAAACAAGTTTCACATTTTCACATTGGAATTTTGGATCTACCACATGTCAGGAAAAGGAAAAGATTTAGACCTAAAAGTTGGTGCTTGAGCAGTTCGCGAAGTTCTAGATCGGTTTTTATACACAAAAGGCATGGTTTGATAGGCAAAGTAAGGATTGTAATTGCTACCGCACGGAAGTACATCAAGTTTTAAGTCCGTCATATAGGATCTAATGAAGAACAAGGGTAGAACACCATGAAGCTTCTATGAACTTGTGAGAACCCTAGCGGATCTATAGAGGAAAAGAAGAGGAACTCACCAAAGCTGTTGAAACAGCGGAGGCGCGCCGCATTTCTCTGGAACGTTCAGGTTGATGCAACGGCCGGAGATGAAGACGATGGCGGAGCTTGACGACGATGGCTACACGTGAGGGTCAGGTCGGCGCAAGGAATAAGAAGAGAGGAGGCAAGAGGGAAAAAAATGAAAAGGACCTCCGGTCTTATTTATAAGGTGAAAGGATAAGTGACAGGCGCGAAAATCGAGGAGCCCAAAAGTTGGATATGTGACAGAGCTGTCGCCTCGTTTGTAGGAGGTTCATTAATTAAGGTGAGATATATACAATTTTTAATAACAGGTGACGTCATGGTGGTTTATTACGAACCTGGAAGATGATGTCATGGCGGTTTACAAGATTTATGCGAAGGTGCTGAAGGAGGAATTTTTCTAAGTGTTGAAGATGGACATGAACAAGTTCAAATCAATCTGGGGCCTAATGTTCGGGATATTACTACTAGTATAAACCGGCCATGAGGGGCCGGGTTATGCCCATGATGAGTTAGTCATGTTTGAAGCCCATGAAGACAAGAAGTATGGCGCTTTACAGAGGAGATCTAACATGAAGGCCCAGTGCCCAAGGGCGGATTAGGGACCGTAGACATAAACCACCATATGATATGTAACTTATGTTGTAAGGCAAGGAAAGGTAGAAACCAAGCCGGGCACGTTTATGAGCCGATCTCGGGATTCTGTAAACCGCCGGGCGTCAACCTGTGTATATAAAGGGACGACCCGACGGCGGTTTAGGGACAACAAACAATAACTCGAGAGCCAGGCAAAGTGGATTCACTCCCTGGTCATCGAAAACCTAGCAATTCCATCACAACTGGAGTAGGCTTTTACCTTCATCGTAAGGGGCCGAACCAGTATAATTCATTGCGTCCCTTGTTTCGCTTTAACCCCTTTAAGCTAACCCGTCGCGATGGCTCCACGACTAAGTCCTCTCACTAGGACATCTGCCATGACAAAACAACGACACCAACCGCGTGCGTAACGGTGACTGTCTCTTTTCAGGGAAGATCGAGAGGAGAACACGGTGGGGTTATGTTTGAACGTAAGTAGTTCAGGATCACTTATTGATCATTACTAGTTTTCGATCATTTGCATAGTTTCTCATTTTACTCTTGTACTTGTAAGTTAGCCATCATACATTGCTTAGCCGCTGCTACAACCTCACCACTTACCCTTTCCTACCCATTACGATTTGCTAGTCTTGATACCCATGGTAATGGGATTGCTGAGTCCTCGTGGCTCACAGATTACTACAACAACAGCTGCAGGTGCAGGTAATGCGATGATCTGACGTGAGAGAGATGTGCACTTGTTTTGGAGTTCTTCTTTTTCTTCGTTGATCTTGAATTTGGTTCCTGGTTGGCAGCCTGGGCTAGCAGGGTGGATGTCGTTTGAGCTTCTGTTTGTGTTTCATCCCTAGTCGGATGTTGTTCTCATGTATGATGGTTGATGTATTCTTACGGCATTTGTATGCCTTGTATGTATCCCCAACTATTATGTAATGGTACGATGTAATGATATCCACCTTGCAAAAGTGTGTCAATATGCGGTTCTATCCTTGGTGGGATCTTCGAGTTCCTTTAGGATAGAGTCGCATATTGGGCGTGACAGTTATGATCATGGGCAATAGTCCTCGTGGAGTTTTCCTATTTGTCTTACGCATTCGTGATTCAATTTAGTTTTATTTTCTGATATTCTGATCGTACTTTATCTTGTTGCATGCAACTGTAAGTCCTAGTGTGCACCTTTTGGAAATGTTGATTCTAAAGTTTGTTCTAATGCTTTTAATATGTAGCTAGTAAGTGTGTACTACACTTTTTTGTAATGTTATTTTGCAGTATAATACTCCCTCTGATCCAAAATAAGTGTCGTAATTTTGAACTGGTGTTAGTTCAAAATTGTGACACTTATTATGGATGGTAAATAGTGCTATATGGACATATGTTTAACTATAGATCCTTATCTTATGATCGTTCCCATCATCTCCTCAACTTAAATTATATCTACATTCTTACAATCATTGTAACCAAGTGTCATACTATATTAACATATTTTTCAAATTATATTTGTAAATAAATGAATTACTATCATGTCGTATCAAATTAACATTCTTTTTGGTCGATATATGTAGATCTTTCCATCTATCTTGTCAGAGCCAAATAATTATGAAGTACTATTACACGAATGTAAATTACACATATGTTGTACTTCCGTCAACATATGTCTTTTTCATGTGTTCGAATTGTATGCTTTTACATATGACAATTCATGTTAGTGTTACTATTTAGAATTTACAGGTTGGGTGAGAATTTATCATTCTTATTTTTAGCTCTAAGAGTTTTAGATCTTATGATTATGCTTATTGTTTAATATTTAGAGTTCAACTTCGGGGTTGTGGTTTAGGTATTACACTATAGGGTTTAGAGTTTAGGACTTTGTACTTTTTGCCTATATTATCAATAGATTAAGTTTGGGGTTTAGGGTTATCGTTAGAATTTAGGCTTTACGGTTTAGGGTTTAGTATTTAATTTACTGATGTACTCAATGTAGGGATTGTACTTTAGGGTTTAGGGCTTAGGTTATTGACTTACATTTTATTGTTCATGGTTTATGGTTGGCATTTTTTAGTTTAGGTTCAATTTTGATGGATTACTATTTATACCCTACAGATTATTGCATTTAGTGTTACCGTTTACAAGTCGTATGATCTAGCATTTGATATAATATGGATCATGTCCTATAATCTTTATCGAGTCAATAATTAATATTATTAACAACACAAAGTAATAATGAACTTGTTCTATTTGTATTGCAATGAATCAACCACTAACATATCACTATTAAAATATGTTGACATGTAAATATAGTACAATTTTCAAACATATGTACAATACATATAGCATCATATAGATACATCCATTTACTAGTCAATATGTACACCTACAGTACAACAAGACAATCAACTTTTCACCGTATATAAATTTCTTAAATTTTCAAATGATACAATTAGGAAAAGACTAACGCCCACACAAGTGGCATCTTGCACATCACCGACACATCTCCTTTACCACTCATTTTGGCACATGTCAACAGATGATATCAGCAGTAATGTTTTTGGTTTTCGGCTTAAAAATGTTTTATCTCCTAATTAAAAAATCAAATTAAAAATCTGTTTTTACCATTAATTCTGTCTCGACGAGATCTTCAAACTAGACCATATGTTGATATGTTTAACAAAAAAATTTGCCCAAAAGTTGCCATGATGGTTACACTGTAGTTGTCATAGTGCTTAAACTAAAGTTGCCATGTGGAAATTTCAGTTTGCAGAGCATGACAACTTTAGTATTTTAATGATGGCAACTCCAATACTTTGACCATGAAAATTATTTTTTGTATGAACCATGGCAATTTTAAGTGCATGTATCATGTCAATTTTAGTTTATGGTTCATGGCAAGTCTAGTTTCTTAATTCCCAGTTTTATAAATATCAAAATTTACTTTTAAATGTAGAAGAAAAATAGCTGAAACATATCATGGCAACTTCAGTGTAAACACCATGGCAATTCATGTGCAATAGACATGGCAACTTTTAACCAAAAAAATATTCGTCAAAATATATTGATATGAGATCTAGTTTCGAAGATCTCGTTGTGAGGGATTTAATGGTGAAAACGGATCTTTAATTGGATTTTTTATTTAAGAGATAAAACATTTTAAAAACTGAAAATCCAAAAAGATTCTCACATGCATGCATGCAGTGACCTGGCGCAGTATGTGTGTTATAGGGCGTGTGGGCGGGTTTCGCTCCCACCACACGTGTGGGCGTTAGCGTTTTCCTACAATTAAAACATGAATTTTATAGATAATATCATTCGATAGGTACTATTATTACATTGAATTGAAATGCTTCATGCCAACTTTTAATGTGAACATCAATATGATAATCATGAAATTTTCAAAGATACTACTTAAATACTTGTAAAATAACAAAATATCATTTAGGATTCAATTTCATCAAAAGCCATACCATTTGTAATCGGTATTGTGTATTGCAAAATAAGAATATTTCATTATGTAAATTCTTGTATTCAACATACTATGATTTAAATTATAACCCTTATTTCTCACCTTATTCGGCTTGTATTTTACTTGAGTGTCATGAAAGATGCAATTCCAGAATCTTCCCACACATGATTAATACAAGAATTATTAGTTATGATACATATGAATAACACATCAAAACTTTGCAATGGCATATTAGTTGAATCATGAAATTTCTGTGATCACCCAATATGAGAAAGTAACTCCAACTACTGAAGAACTTGTCTATGTAGTCAAACAATGCTTTGTGTATTGTACTGTCACATACTTCATGATTCTCCTTCATCTAAGATGTTGCACCATTCGCACGCTGTGGATCTAAGATGTTAATCACTTTATCCTTCATATGCCGCACATAAGTTGACCAACTGTGATAGCCTGGCTTAATAGGGATGATAGAGTACTCATATCAATAAGGAATCCCTTCTTTTTTGGAAGCCCATTCGGACAGAACTCCAAAGTTAAGCTTGCTCGGTTTGGAGTAATTTCAGGATGGGTGACCGACCGGGAAGTTTTTTTTGACAGAAAGACTGTAAGGGAACCCCTACAATATAATTGGTGCAACAAACCCAAATTGCAAATACCATGCCTTGAACCTGGGTGGGTGGGAAGACAGCAACCCCTTCCCACCACTAGGCTATGCCTTAGTCTGCTCCCGGGTGCGCACGAGTGAGGACAAAGTGCGCAGAAAGGACTAGTATTGATCTGTGGGGCCAGTTTAGATCCTGCCAGGAGTAACGACCACTGACGGGTGTGTCCGGAGTGTTGCAAGTTGGTATCAGAGCCGACCCTCACGGTTACACGGATGTTTGCGGACAGGTGTGTGGTCATGTTGTTCATGATGTTTGTGACCCGTCGTAGCACACGGCATGGCACATGTACCGGACTGGATGCATAGACGTATGTCTCAAGAGGGAACGTTCCTGTGGCCCGAGGAGGACGTCGGTTCCTCTGAGTGGGGGTATATGTGATAGCATGACTTAATAGGGATGATAGACTACTCATATCGATAAGGAATTCCTTTTTTTCCAAAAGCCCATTCAGACAAAACTCCAAAAGATAAGCGTTCTCAGCTTGGAGTAATTTCAGGATGGGTGACCGATCGGGAAGTTGCTCCCGGGTGCGCACGAGTGAGGACAAAGTGCGCGAAAAGACTAGTATTGATCTATGAGGCCAGTCTAGATCCCGCAGGAGTAACGACCACCGGCGGGTGTGTCCGAGGCATTACACCAACCTTGATGCATCGGTTCAACAATCACATAAATTCAGTAATAGAAATAACATACTCAAAAATTGTATACTAACAGCGAGTTCCAGCTCAAAAAATCATTGAGAAAACTAAATCAGACCATGTATAGTTCTGACTATCCATTTGGCTTAGCCTTCGCACACATGCAATATATACTTCATGATCCATAGCCTTTGTGCTGGTGACTTGCTCTTCTATATTGCTTTTGTACACTTTCACATACCTTGGCTCATAATATTTTATCCAAACGTGGAAGCAACAAAAACCATCAATAATAATATTTACATAATATAGGACTTCAACATTTATAAAGTATAATTTTATGTACCAGTCAAATTCTTCTTTTCCAGTCTGTAAAATGCATCCCTCAAGATTTTCACGCTTTATTTCTGCTGTCATCTTTGAGCGCGTTGTATCAAACATTAAATTACATTTCACTTCAATAGAAATCACTTGTCTATGGGCAATATCAGAATAAGAGAAATCACCAACATTAATATCTCCAGGTTCAGTACTTTATATGTGTTTGTAATACTATTTGACCTTCTTGTAGAATTTTAAACCAAATTTGTAAATATTCTCCTGTACGGATAATATACTTGATGTATTAAATCTACGATCATCCTTGTCATCAATTTTCATACTCACATCACAACCTAGTTCATATTTAAGAATTGACATATATGTATTTAAACATGTACTGTAATTATTAATTAAGACACATTCTTGTTTGTGCAAACATGAAGTTACTCGTAAAAATAAGACTTTACCATTTGTCTTCATCAAACATACTTCCCCCTTCAATGCTACTTCCAACATTTGATTCAACTATTTCAATATGTTGTCTTTTCTCGGAACTTGTATTGTTACACGTTGAAGCTTGATCTGCAACACCAAGAATATCTCAAAGACATTTAAAGTAAAAGTAAAAAAAGCAGCGCACAACAAATATTACATTTTGAAACAGCATCAACATTACTCACCACAGAAACTTGTTTCAAAATACTCTTGGGAACTCGATAAACTAACCAGTTAAACAAGAAAAGAATTGAAATGTGAAATATTATATAATATCAAAAAATTAAACTTGAAGACAATATAGAATACCACATTTTCCTGTGACACTTGTTCGCTTATTTGCCCATTCATGCAGACATGCAGAGCACCTTCTTTCAGTGCAACACTTGCAAGATTTCTTTCACGTTGAGAACACTTTATCTATAAATTCAATATGTTGTTTCACTATGTGATCCTTCTTGATATTCCACGCATGGCTTCTTTTAGTGTGCCTCGGCTCGAATTCTTGAGTTTTTTTTACTAGAAACGACAGTGGGAGAGGCTCCCACTGACTTTGTATTACCCACAAAGAACCAATTACATCAATGTTACAAGTGGGTTTTTGGTGGCCCCCCGGCCATGGCCTCAAAAATCTAAACAAACAAGTATCAGAAGCTTTGTATGTAGATAGCTAAGAAAGGACGAAGTTCCTCCCTACAATTGTGCACCAGGAGGCCCAAAAGATTTTTGAACCTAATCAACCATGAACCAAAAGAGTGTGGGATCCCTTTGAAGTACACAGTATTTCTCTCCTTCCACAAGCTCCACGCGACCATCAAGAAAATGTCCATAAACAAGGGTTGCCGCCAATTCTCTCGGCCACCGTGCAACAAAGAGATCTTGTTGCCCAATGTCGGCCAAAGCACACCAACTTTATCCCAACAATGTTGGCTAGACGGGCAGGCAAAGAAAAGCTGTTCGATAGTTTCCTCAGGAGGGTTGTGACACAACATGCATGTGTAGTTGTTACCCGCAACGACGCAATGTCTACGTCTCAACATGTTTTTGGTGTTTAGGCGGTCAACCAACAGCAGCCACCCAAACATTTTGAATTTGATCGGACTTTTGGCCTTCCAAAGCCAACCGAAGGCATCATCAGCAACCATCTCTCTGAAGCAGTGGTCATAGAATTTCTTGGAGGAGAAAGCCCCACCAAGGGTGCATTCCCAGGTGTCATTGCAGTCTCTCTCCAGAAGCACACGCATCGAGCCTCGTTGGATCTCCCTAACTTCCTCTCTATCTTGAGCAGACAGAGGTAGGTGAAAAAGTATGCTCGGGTCCGTAGATGTAAGAACATTGACAACAGACTCATCCTCATTTAAGCAGAAAGAGAAAGCCCTAGGGAAGAGCTCCATGAGGGGGGAATCACGATTGCTATCAAACCAGACGTCTTTCCAGAATAGGGAGGAAGATCCGTTTCCCAGAGTGACTCTGGTGATCCCACGAAACACGTCACTGAGTTGCATTGTATCACGCCACCAGAAAGAGCCAACTGGGTCCATTGCATGTGCTATTTTGCCCGTGTAGTAAGCATCCCAGATCAGGGTCACCCAGGGGACGTCATCGTGGTTATAGAACTTAAAGAGATGTTTCAGAAGGAGGGCCACATTCTGGGTTTTGATGTCAATGATCCCAAGTCCACCTTTACGTTTTGGTTTACAAACCAACTCCCAGGCTGCCAACGAATTATTCTTGACCCCATCCTCAGAGTTCTTAGCCCGAAGACAATATCTGCGCAGTTTATCAAGGTGCTCAATCACTTTAGGGTGCAGCTTAATCGTGCACATGGCATAGATTAGCATTGATGTTACAGCTGAGTTGACCAAAGTGAGTTTGGCCCCGGACGACATCAAAGACAGTGTCGTGGACATCTTCCTTTCCACACCATGCACAAGTGGCATGAGCTCCAGCAACATTGGCCTCGTCGTGCCCATGGGGAGGCCAAGGTATGTGAACGGGAGCGAGCCAACCGAGCAGCCAAAAACTCGTGCCAACTCCATAGTGCGTTGCTGGTAAATGTTGATAGGAATCAAGGTGGACTTGTAAAAATTGATTTTCAATCCAACCGAGGTTGCATAGTCCTCTAAAATGATTTTCATATGGACAGCTTGATCAGGGCAGGCTGGCATCACCAGAATGGTGTCGTCCGCGTATTGCACCACTGGGAAATCACCACTACGATTGCATGGGATGGGCAGGTCAATCAGAGGTCGAGCAAAAGCATTGTTGACCGCGACTTGAAGGAGATCGGCAGCGAGGAAAAAAATTAGTGGTGATAAGGAATCGCCTTGCCGCACCCCACATTTGCACTGAAACTTTCTGCCAGGGACTCCATTAAGGAGAACGAAAGAAACACCAGAGCCAAAAATTGTTTCCATCCAACCCAGCCACTTGTCATCAAACCCCATGTGTCGCATGATATCCAACATGGGGGCATGCTCGATTGTATCAAAATCTTTGGCGAAGTCAAGTTTGAGGAGCACAATCTCACGTGATGGCATCTGACACTGATGAATATATTCGAATGTCCATGCAAGACAATCTTGGATGGTTCTCCCCTTAATGAAGCCGTATTGATTCCTATGAATGATTTTTAGAATGACTTTCTGCAGACGATTGGCCAAAAAAATTGTGACTATTTTCATGCAATAGTTAAGCAGAGTTATTGGTCTGTAATCATTGGCAGTCTCAAGAGATGAGATCTTCGGGATCAAGGTAATGTACTATTCACTAATGCTGGTTATATAAATCTTGCCATCATGGAAATCCTGGCACATCCTGTAAAAATCCTCTTTAATGATCTACCAACAACTCTTAAGAAAGCAACCATTAAATCCATCAGGGCCAGGAGCCCTGTCGGCCGGCATTTCTTTACTCACAGCATCTATCTGCGCCTTTGAGAAGGGTGCCGACAACTCATCCAAACCATCAATCCATCGAATGATCCGAGAGAGGTCAAAACGCATGTTGTTAGGCTTTGAGGAGCCCAAGCGTTCCTTGTATGTTTTGTACAACACCCCCTCTTTGCCAACATGGTCACTCACCACCACGTCTCCATCCCGTAAGTTGGCAATCGAGTTGTGCCTAAACCTCTCTGTTGCAAGAGATTGAAAGAGTTTAGTGTTTACATCAGTGAATCTGAAATATCTGACAGTGCATCTCTTCCTCAAATATTCATTATAATATTTGAGCAATGTATTTAGATGCAGTTTTAAAATACGCCTGAAGTTTTTTTCTTGAATGAAAAGTGCTCTTTTATGCTCAAGATCATCCAACTGGGCAAGAGCCTAATTACTGTTCTGAATCATGGTTTTAAGTTTTGAGATGCCCCGGCTCCAACGCTTGAGATCATAGCACAAAGTTTTCAGCTTTTCGCAGATAAGCGCAGCAGAGTTAGGAGCATGGCAAGGCTTGGACCAAGAGCTAGTGACCACATCAAAGAAACCCGCATGATTGACCTAGAAGTTTTCAAACCGGAATAGTTTGGATTTGGGGATTTTGGATTCAATGGCCACCACACATGGGATATGATCAAAAACAGGTTTGCCAAGAGGTAAAACCATCGTGTTCGGGAAAGATGTGGTCCAACTAGACGACCAGAAGAACCAGTTGTTGGGGAACGTAGTAATTTCAAAAAAAATTCCTAAGCACACGCAAGATCATGGTGATGCATAGCAACGAGAGGGGAGAGTGTTGTCCACGTACCCTCGTAGACCGAAAGCGGAAGCGTTAGCAAAACGCGGTTGATGTAGTCGTACGTCTTGACGATCCGACTGATCCAAGTACCGAACGCACGGCACCTCCGAGTTCAGCACACGTTCAGCTCGATGACGTCCCGCGAACTCCGATCCAGCAGAGCTTCACGGGAGAGTTCCATCAACACGACGGCGTGGTGACGGTGATGATGTTGCTACCGACGCAAGGATTCGCCTAAGCACCGATACGATATGACCGAGGTGGAATATGGTGGAGGGGGGCACCGCACATGGCTGGGAGAGATCAACTGATCAACTTGTGTGTATAGAGGTGCCCCCTGCCCCTGTATATAAAGGAGCAAGGGGGAAGGCCGGCCGGCCCTCTATGGGCGCGCCAGGAGGAGGAGTCCTCCTCCTAGTAGGAGTAGGACTCCCCTTTCCTATTCCTACTAGGAGGAGGAAAGGAAGGAGGAGAAGGAGAAGGAAGGAGAGGGGGAAAAGGAGGAAAGGGGGGCCGGCCCCCTAGTCCAATTCGGTTTGGGCTAGGGGGGCCGCGCGCCCTGCCTCCTCTCTTCCACCACTTGGCCCATGAGGCCCATTACTTCTTCCTCGTATTCCCGTAACTCCCCGGTACCCCCGAAAATACCCGAATCACTCGGAACCTTTCCGATGTCCGAATATAGTCATCCAATATATCGATCTTTATGTTTGGACCATTTCGAGACTCCTCGTCATGTCCCCGATCTCATCCGAGACTCCGAACTACCTTCGGTACATCAAATCACATAAACTCATAATACAATCATCACCGAAACTTTAAGCGTGCGGACCCTACGGGTTCGAGAACTATGTAGACATGACCGAGACACGTCTCCGGCCAATAACCAATAGAGGAACCTGGATGCTCATATTGGCTCCCACATATTCTACGAAAATCTTTATCGGTCAAACCACATAACAACATACGTTGTTCCCTTTGTCATCGGTATGTTACTTGCCCGAGATTCGATCGTCGGTATCTCAATACCTAGTTCAATCTTGTTACCGGCAAGTCTCTTTACTCGTTCCGTAATACATCATCCCGCAACTAACTCATTAGTTGCAATGCTTGCAAGGCTTAAGTGATGTGCATTACCAAGAGGGCCCAGAGATACCTCTCCGACAATCAGAGTGACAAATCCTAATCTCGAAATACGCCAACCCAACAAGTACCTTCGGAGACACCTGTAGAGCACCTTTATAATCACCCAGTTACGTTGTGACGTTTGGTAGCACACAAACTGTTCCTCCGGTAAACGGGAGTTGCATAATCTCATAGTCATAGGAACATGTATAAGTCATGAAGAAAGCAACAGCAACAAACTAAATGATCAAGTGCTATGCTAATGGAGTGGGTCAAGTCAATCACATCATTCTCTAATGATGTGACCCCGTTAATCAAATGACAACTCATATCTATGGCTAGGAAACTTAACCATCTTTGATTCAACGAGCTAGTCAAGTAGAGGCATACTAGTGGCACTCTGTTTGTCTATGTATTCACACATGTATTACGTTTCCGGTTAATACAATTCTAGCATGAATAATAAACAATTATCATGAGATAAGGAAATAAATAATAACTTTATTATTGCCTCTAGGGCATATTTCCTTCATTCTCCCACTTGCACTAGAGTCAATAATCTAGTTTACATCATCATGTGATTTAACATCAATAGTTCACATCACCATGTGATTAACACCCATAGTTCACATCGTCATGTGACCAACACCCAAAGGGTTTACTAGATTCAATAATCTAGTTCACATCGCTATGTGATTAACGCCCAAAGAGTACTAAGGTGTGATCATGTTTTTCTTGTGAGAGAAGTTTAGTCAACGGGTCTGCCACATTCAGATCCGTAAGTATTTTGCAAATTTCTATGTCAACAATGCTCTGCACTAAGCTACTCTAGCTAATTGCTCCCAGTTTCAATGTGTATCCAGATTGTGACTTTGAGTCATCTGGATCAGTGTCAAAACTTGCATCGACGTAACCTTTTACGACGAACCTTTTGTCACCTCCATAATCGAGAAACATATCCTTATTCCACTCAGGATAATTTTGACCAATGTCCAGTGATCTACTCCTAGATCACTATTGTACTCCCTTGCCAAACTCAGGACAGGGTATACAATAGGTCTGGTACACAGCATGGCATACTTTATAGAACCTATGGCTGAGGCATAGGGAATGACTTTCATTCTCTCTCTATCTTCTGCCGTGGTCGGGTTTTGAGTCTTACTCAACTTCACACCTTTGCAACATAGGCAAGAACTCCTTCTTTGACTGTTCCATTTTGAACTACTTCAAAATCTTGTCAAGGTATGTACTCATTGAAAAACTTATCAAGCGTCTTGATCTATCTCTATAGATCTTGATGCTCAATATGTAAGCAGCTTCACTGAGGTCTTTCTTTGAAAAACTCCTTTCAAACATTCCTTTATGCTTTGTAGAATAAATCTATATTTATCTCTGATCAACAATATGTCATACACATATACTTATCAGAAATGCTGTAGTGCTCCCACTCACTTTCTTGTAAATACAGGCTTCCCCGCAAGTCTGTATAAAACTATATGCTTCGATGAACTTATCAAAGCGTATATTCCAATCTCCGAGATGCTTGCACCAGTCCATAGATGGATCGCTGGAGCTTGCATATTTTGTTAGTACCTTTAGGATTGACAAAACCTTCTGGTTGCATCATATACAACTCTTTTTTAATAAATCCATTAAGGAATGCAGTTTTGTTTATCCACTTGCCAGATTTCATAAAATGCGGCAATTGCTAACATGATTCGGACAGACTTAAGCATAGATACGAGTGAGAAACTCTCATCGTAGTCAACACCTTGAACTTGTAGAAAACATTTTTGCGACAATTCTAGCTTTGTAGATAGTGACACTACTATCAGCGTCCGTCTTCCTCTTGAAGATCCATTTAATATCAATGGCTCGCCGATCAATGGGCAAGTCAATCAAAGTCCATACTTTGTTCTCATACATGGATCTCATCTCAGATTTAATGGCCTTAAGCCATTTCACGAAATCTGGGCTCATCATCGCTTCCTCATAGTTTGTAGGCTCGTCATGGTTGTTGGGGAACGTAATAATTTCAAAAAAATTCCTACGCACACGCAAGATCATGGTGATGCATAGCAACGAGAGGGGAGAGTGTTGTCCACGTACCCTCGTAGACCGAAAGCGGAAGCGTTAGCACAACGCGGTTGATGTAGTCGTACGTCTTGACGATCCGACTGATCCAAGTACCGAACGCATGGCACCTCCGAGTTCAGCACACGTTCAGCTCGATGACGTCCCGCGAACTCCGATCCAGCAGAGCTTCATGGGAGAGTTCCGTCAGCACGACGGCGTGGTGACGGTGATGATGTTGCTACCGACACAGGGCTTCGCCTAAGCACCACTACGATATGACCGAGGTGGTATATGGTGGAGGGGGCACCGCACATGGCTGGGAGAGATCAACAGATCAACTTGTGTGTCTAGAGGTGCCCTCCTGCCCCTGTATATAAAGGAGCAAGGGGGGAGGCCGGCTGGCCCTCTATAGGCGCGCCAGGAGGAGGAGTCCTCCTAGTAGGAGTAGGACTCCCCTTTCCTACTCCTACTAGGAGGAGGAGAGGAAGGAGGAGAAGGAGAAGGAAGGAGAAGGAGGAAAAAGAGGAAAGGGGGGTCGGCCCCCTAGTCCAATTCGGTTTGGGCTAGGGGGGGCGCGCGCCCTGCCTCCTCTCTTCCACCACTTGGCCCATGAGGCCCATTACTTCTTCCTCATATTCCCGTAACTCCCCGGTACCCCCGAAAATACCCGAATCACTCGGAACCTTTCCGATGTCCGAATATAGTCGTCCAATATATCGATCTTTACGTATCGACCATTTCGAGACTCCTCGTCATGTCACCGATCTCATCCGGGACTCCGAACTACCTTCGGTACATCAAATCACATAAACTCATAATACAATCGTCACCGAAACTTTAAGCGTGCGGACCCTATGGGTTCGAGAACTATGTAGACATGACCGAGACATGTCTCCGGTCAATAACCAATAGGGGAACCTGGATGCTCATATTGGCTCCCACATATTCTACGAAGATCTTTATCGGTCAGACCGCATAACAACATACGTTGTTCCCTTTGTCATCGGTATGTTACTTGCCCGAGATTCGGTCGTCGGTATCTCAATACCTAGTTCAATCTCGTTACCGGCAAGTCTCTTTACTCGTTCTGTAATACATCATCCCGCAACTAACTCATTAGTTGCAATGCCTGCAAGGCTTAAGTGATGTGCATTACCGAGAGGGCCCAGAGATACCTCTCCGACAATCGGAGTGACAAATCCTAATCTCGAAATACGCCAACCCAACAAGTACCTTCGGAGACACCTGTAGAGCACCTTTATAATCACCCAGTTACGTTCTGACGTTTGGTAGTACACAAAGTGTTCCTCTGGTAAACGGGAGTTGCATAATCTCATAGTCATAGAAACATGTATAAGTCATGAAGAAAGCAATAGCAACAAACTAAACGATCAAGTGCTAAGCTAACAGAATGGGTCAAGTCAATCACATCATTCTTCTAATGATTTGATCCCGTTAATCAAATGACAACTCATGTATATGGTTAGGAAACATAACCATCTTTGATCAATGAGCTAGTCAAGTAAAGGCATACTAGTGACACTCTGTTTGTCTATGTATTCACACATGTATTATGTTTCTGGTTAATACAATTCTAGCATGAATAATAAACATTTATCATGATATAAGGAAATAAATAATAACTTTATTATTGCCTCTAGGGCATATTTCCTTCAGTCTCCCACTTGCACTAGAGTCAATAATCTAGTTCACATCGCCATGTGATTTAATACCAATAGTTCACATCACCATGTGATTAACACCCATAGTTCACATCGACATGTGACCAACACCCAATGGGTTTACTAGAGTCAATAATCTAGTTCACATTGCTATGTGATTAACACCCAAAGAGTACTAAGGTGTGATCATGTTTTTCTTGTGAGAGAAGTTTAGTCAACGGGTCTGCCACATTCAGATCCGTACGTATTTTGCAAATTTCTATGTCAACAATGCTCTGCACAGAGCTACTCTAGCTAATTGCTCCCACCCTCAATATGTATCCAGATTGAGACTTAGAGTCATCTGGATCAGTGTCAAAACTTGCATCGACGTCACCCTTTACGACGAACCTTTTGTTACCTCCATAATCGAGAAACATATCCTTATTCCACTAAGGATAATTTTGACCAATGTCCAGTGATCTACTCCTAGATCACTATTGTACTCCCTTGCCAAACTCGGGGCAGGGTATACAATAGGTCTGGTACACAGCATGGCATACTTTATAAAACCTATGGCTGAGGCGTAGGGAATGACTTTCATTCTCTCTCTATCTTCTGCCGTGGTCGGGTTTTGAGTCTTACTCAACTTCACACCTTTGCAACATAGGCAAGAACTCCTTCTTTGACTGTTCCATTTTGAACTACTTCAAAATCTTGTCAAGGTATGTACTCATTGAAAAACTTATCAAGCGTCTTGATCTATCTCTATAGATCTTGATGCTCAATATGTAAGCAGCTTCACCGAGATCTTTCTTTGAAAAACTCCTTTCAAACATTCCTTTATGCTTTGCAGAATAAATCTATATTTATCTCTGATCAACAATATGTCATACACATATACTTATCAGAAATGTTGTAGTGCTCCCACTCACTTTCTTGTAAATACAGGCTTCCCCGCAAGTCTGTATAAAACTATATGCTTTGATCAACTTATCAAAGCGTATATTCCAATCTCCGAGATGCTTCACCAGTCCATAGATGAATCGCTGGAGCTTGCATATTTTGTTAGCACCTTTAGGATTGACAAAACCTTCTGGTTGGATCATATACAACTCTTCTTTAATAAATCCATTAAGGAATGCAGTTTTGTTTATCCATTTTCCAGATTTCATAAAATGTGGCAATTGCTAACATGATTCGGACAGACTTAAGCATAGATACGAGTGAGAAACTCTCATCGTAGTCAACACCTTGAACTTGTCGAGAACTTTTTTTGCGACAATTCTAGCTTTGTAGATGGTAACACTACTATCAGCGTCCGTCTTCCTCTTGAAGATCCATTTAATCTCAATGGCTCGCCGATCATTGGGCAAGTCCATCAAAGTCCATACTTTGCTCTCATACATGGATGTCATCTCATGTTTCATGGCCTCAAACCATTTCGCGAAATCTGGGCTCATCATCGCTTCCTCATAGTTTGTAGGTTCGTCATGGTCAAGTAACATGATCTCCAGAACAGGATTACCGTACCACTCTGGTGCGGATCTCACTCTGGTTTACCTACGAGGTTCGGTAGTAACTTGATCTGAAGTTACATGATCATCATCATTAGCTTCCTCACTAATTGGTGTAGTAGTCACAGGAACAGATTTGTGTGATGAACTACTTTCCAACAAGGGAGCAGGTACAGTTACCTCATCAAGTTCTACTTTCCTCCCACTCACTTCTTTCGAGAGAAACTCCTTCTCTAGAAAGGATCCATTCTCAGCAATGAATAACTTGCCTTCAGATCTGTGATAGAAGGTGTACCCAACATTTTCTTTTGGGTATCCTATGAAGATTTACTTCTCCGATTTGGGTTCGAGCTTATCATGTTGAAACTTTTTCACATAAGCATCGCAGTCCCAAACTTTAAGAAACGACAGCTTAGGTTTCTTGCCAAACCACAGTTCATACGGTGTCATCTCAACGGATTTAGATGGTGCCCTTTTTAACGTGAATGTAGCTGTCTCTAATGCATAACCCCAAAACGATAGTGGTAATCGGTAAGAGACATCATAGATCGCACCATATCTAATAAAGCACGGTTACGACGTTCGGACACACCATTACACTGTGGTGTTCCAGGTGGCGTGAGTAGTGAAACTATTTCACATTGTTTTAACTGAAGGCCAAACTCGTAACTCAAATATTTTACTTCCGCGAGCATATCGTAGAAACTTTTATTTTTGTTACGATGATTCTCCACTTCACTCTGAAATTCTTTGAACTTTTCAAATATTTCAGACTTGTGTTTCATCAAGTAGATATACTCATATCTACTCAAATCATCTGTGAAGATCAGAAAATAATGATACTTGTCGCGAGCCTCAATATTCATCGGACCACATACATCAGTATGTATGATTTCCAACAAATCTGTTGCTCGCTCCATTGTTCCGGAGAATGGAGTCTTAGTCATCTTGCCCATGAGGCATGGTTCGCAAGCATCAACTGATTCATAATCAAGTGATTCCAAAAGTCCATCAGCATGGATTTTCTTCATGCGCTTTACACCAATATGACCTAAACGGCAGTGCCACAAATAAGTTGCACTATCATTATTAACTTTGCATTTTTTGGCTTCAATATTATGAAACTGTGTATCACTACGATCGAGATCCAACAAACCATTTTCATTGGGTGTATGACCATAGAAGGTTTTATTCATGTAAACAGAACAACAATTATTCTCTAGTTTGCATGAATAACAGTATTGATATAAACATGATCCAATCATATTCATGCTCAACGCAAACACTAAATAACATTTATTTTAGGTTCAACACTAATCCTGAAAGTATAGGGAGCGTGCGATGATGATCATATCAATCTTGGAACCACTTCCAATACACATCGTCACTTCACCCTTA
Source organism: Triticum urartu (assembly GCF_003073215.2). NCBI lineage: Eukaryota > Viridiplantae > Streptophyta > Magnoliopsida > Poales > Poaceae > Triticum > Triticum urartu. The sequence continues at coordinate 58,989,864 of NC_053022.1, forward strand.
ACTAGTCTCTGTTCATTTTGCAACTCCCGTTTCGAGTTACTATTCTTAGCAACTGAACTAGTATCAAATACTGAGGGGTTGCTATAAACACTAGTAAAGTACACATCAATAACATGTATATCAAATATACCTATGTTCACTTTTCCATCCTTCTTATCCGCCAATTACTTGGGGTAGTTCCGCTTCCAGTGACCAGTCCCTTTGCAGTAGAAGCACTCAGTTTCAGGCTTAGGTCCAGACTTGGGTTTTTCACTTGAGCAGCAACTTTTTTGCCATTCTTCTTGAAGTTCCCCTTTCTTCCCTTTGTCCCTTTACTTGAAACTAGTGGTTTTGTTTACCATCAACACTTGATGCTTTTCTTGATTTCTACCTTCGTCGATTTCAGCATCACGAAGAGCTTGGGAATCGTTTCCGTTATCCCTTGCATATTATAGCTCATCACGAAGTTCTACTAACTTGGTGATGGTGACTAGAGAATTCTGTCAATCACTATTTTATCTGGAAGATTAACTCCCACTTGATTCAAGCGATTGTAGTACCCAGACAATCTGAGCACATGCTCACTCCTTGAGCTATTCTCATCCATCTTTTAGCTATAGAACTTGTTGGAGACTTCATATCTCTCAACTCGGGTATTTGCTTGAAATATTAACTTCAACTCCTGGAACATCTCATATGTTCCATGACGTTCAAAACGTCTTTGAAGTCCCGATTCTAAGCCGTTAAGTATGGTGCACTAAACTATCAAGTAGTCATCATATTGAGCTAGCCAAACGTTCAGAATGTCTGCATCTACTCCTGCAATAGGTCTGTCACCTAGCAGTGCATCGAGGACATAATTCTTCTGTGCAGCAATGAGGATAATCCTCAGATCACGGATCCAATCCGCATCATTGCTACTAACATTTTTCAACTTAGTTTTCTCTAGGAACATATAAAAATTAAACGGGGAGCAATATCGTGAGCTATTGATCTACAACATAGATATGCTAATACTACCAGGACAAAGTTCATGATAAATTAAAGTTCAATTAATCATATTACTTAAGAACTCCCACTTAGACAGACATCCCTCTAATCTTCTAAGTGATCACGTGATCCATATCAACTAAACCATGTCCGATCATCACGTGAGATGGAGTAGTTTCAATGGTGAACATCACTATGTTGATCATATCTACTATATGATTCACGCTCGACCTTTTGGTCTCCGTGTTCCGAGGCCATATCTGTTATATGCTAGGCTCGTCAAGTTTAACCTGAGTATTCTGCATGTGCAACTGTTTTGCACCCGTTGTATTTGAACGTAGAGCCTATCACACCCGATTATCACATGGTGTCTCAGCACGAAGAACTTTCGCAACGGTGCATACTCAGGGAGAACACTTATACCTTGATAATTTAGTGAGAGATTATCTTATAAAGCTACCACCGAACTAAGCAAAATAAGATGTATAAAAGATAAACATCACATGCAATCATAATATGTGACATGATATGGCCATCATCATCATGTGCCTTTGATCTCCATCTCCAAAGCATCATCATGATCTCCATCGTCACCGGCATGACACCATGATCTCCATCATCTTGATCTATATCAATGTGTCGTCACATGGTTGTCTCGCCTACAATTGCTCTTGCAACTATTGCTATCGCATAGCGATAAAGTAAAGCAATTATTTGGCGCTTGCATCTTATGCAATAGAGAGATAATCATAAGGCTTTTGCCGGTTGCCGATAACTTCAACAAAACATGATCATCTCATACAACAACTTATATCTCATCACGTCTTGACCATATCACATCACAACATGCCCTGCAAAAACAAGTTAGATGTCCTCTACTTTGCTGTTGCAAGTTTTACATGGCTGCTACGGGCTGAGCAAGAACCGTTCTTACCTACGCATCAAAACCACAACGATAGTTTATCAAGTTGGTGTTGTTTTAACCTTCACAAGAACCGGGCGTAGCCACACATGGTTCAACTAAAGTTGGAGAAACTGACACCCGCCAGCCACCTGTGTGCAAAGCACATCGGTAGAACCAGTCTCGCGTAAGCGTACGCGTAATGTCGGTCTGGGCCGCTTCATCCAACAATACCGCCGAACCAAAGTATGACATGCTGGTAAGCAGTATGACTTATATCGCCCACAACTCACTTGTGTTCTACTCGTGCATAACATCAACGCATAAAACCTAGGCTCTGATACCACTATTGGGGAACGTAGTAATTTCAAAAAAAATCCTACGCACACGCAAGATCATGGTGATGCATAGCAACGAGAGGGGAGAGTGTTGTCCACGTACCCTCGTAGACCAAAAGCGGAAGCGTTAGCACAACGCGGTTGATGTAGTCATACGTCTTCACGATCCGACCGATCCAAGTACCGAACGCACGGCACCTCTGAGTTCAGCACACGTTCAGCTCGATGACGTCCCGCGAACTCCGATCCAGTAGAGCTTCATGGGAGAGTTCCGTCAGCACGACGGCGTGGTGACTGTGATGATGTTGCTACCGACGCAGGGCTTCGCCTAAGCACCCCTACGATATGACCGAGGTGGAATATGGTGGAGGGGGGCACCGCACACGGCTGGAAGAGATCAACAGATCAACTTGTGTGTCTAGAGGTGCCCCCCTGCCCCTGTATATAAAGGAGCAAGGGGGGAGGCCGGCTGGCCCTCTATGGGCGTGCCAGGAGGAGGAGTCCTCCTCCTAGTAGGAGTAGGACTCCCCTTTCCTACTCCTACTAGGAGGAGGAAAGGAAGGAGGAGAAGGAGAAGGAAGGAGCAGGAGGAAAAAGAGGAAAGGGGGGCCGGCCCCCTAGTCCAATTCGGTTTGGGCTAGGGGGGGCGCGCGCCCTGCCTCCTCTCTTCCACCACTTGGCCCATGAGGCCCATTACTTCTTCCTCGTATTCCCGTAACTCCCCGGTACCCCCGAAAATACCCGAATCACTCGGAACCTTTCCGATGTCCGAATATAGTCGTCCAATATATCGATCTTTACATCTCGACCATTTCGAGACTCCTCGTCATGTCCCCGATCTCATCTGGGACTCCGAACTACCTTCGGTACATCAAATCACATAAACTCATAATATAATCGTCACCGAAACTTTAAGCATGGGGACCCTACGGGTTCGAGAACTATGTAGACATGACTGAGACATGTCTCTGGTCAATAAACAATAGCGGAACCTGGATGCTCATATTGGCTCCCACATATTCTACGAAGATCTTTATCGGTCAGACTACATAACAACATACGTTGTTCCCTTTGTCATCGGTATGTTACTTGCCCGAGATTCGATCATCGGTATCTCAATACCTAGTTCAATCTCGTTACCGGAAAGTCTCTTTACTCGTTCCGTAATACATCATCCCGCAACTAACTCATTAGTTGCAATGCTTGCAAGTCTTAAGTGATGTGCATTACCAAGAGGGCCCAGAGATACCTCTCCGACAATCGGAGTGACAAATCCTAATCTCGAAATACGCCAACCCAACAAGTACCTTCGGAGACACCTGTAGAGCACCTTTATAATCACCCAGTTACGTTGTGACGTTTGGTAGCACACAAAGTGTTCCTCTGGTAAACGGGAGTTGCATAATCTCATAGTCATAGGAACATGTATAAGTCATGAAGAAAGCAATAGCAACAAATAAACGATCAAGTGTTAAGCTAACGGAATGGGTCAAGTCAATCACATCATTCTTCTAATGATGTGATCCTGGTAATCAAATGACAACTCATGTATATGGTTAGGAAACATAACCATCTTTGATCAATGAGCTAGTCAAGTAGAGGCATACTAGTGACACTCTGTTTGTCTATGTATTCACACATGTATTATGTTTCCGGTTAATACACTTCTAGCATGAATAATAAACATTTATCATGATATAAGGAAATAAATAATAACTTTATTATTGCCTCTAGGGCATATTTCCTTCAATGGTCAAGTAACATGACCTCCAGAACAGGATTACCGTACCACTCTGGTGCGGATCTCACTCTGGTTTACCTACGAGGTTCGGTAGTAACTTGATCTGAAGTTACATGATCATTATCATTAGCTTCCTCACTAATTGGTGTAGTAGTCACATGAACAGATTTCTATGATGAACTACTTTCCAATAAGGGAGCAGGTACAGTTACCTCATCAAGTTCTACTTTTCTCCCACTCACTTCTTTTGAGAGAAACTCCTTCTCTAGAAAGGATCCATTCTCAGCAATGAATATCTTGCCTTCGGATCTGTGATAGAAGGTGTACCCAACATTTTCTTTTGGGTATCCTATGAATACGCACTTCTCCGATTTGGGTTTGAGCTTATCAGGTTGAAACTTTTTCACATAAGCATTGCAGCCTCAAACTTTAAGAAACGATAGCTTAGGTTTCTTGCCAAACCATAGTTCATATGGTGTCGTCTCAACGGATTTAGATGGTGCCCTATTTAACGTGAATGTAGTTGTCTCTAATGCATAACCTCAATATGATAGTGGTATCGGTAAGAGACATAATAGATCGCACCGTATCTAATAAAGCACGGTTACGACATTCGGACACACCATTACACTGTGGTGTTCCAGGTGGCGTGAGTAGTGAAACTATTTCACATTGTTTTAACTGAAGACCAAACTCGTAACTCAAATATTTTACTTCTTGCAATCATATCGTAGAATCTTTTATTTTGTTATGATGATTCTCCACTTCACTTCTGAAATTCTTTGAACTTTTCAAATATTTCAGACTTGTGTTTCATTAAGTAGATATACTCATATCTGCTCAAATCATCTGTGAAGATCAGAAAATAATGATACCTGCCACGAGCCTCAATATTCATTAGACCACATACATCAGTATGTATGATTTCCAACAAATCTGTTGCTCGCTCCATTGTTCTGGAGAACGAAGTCTTAGTCATCTTGCCCATGAGGCATGGTTCGCAAGCATCAACTGATTCATAATCAAGTGATTCCAAAATCCCATCAGCATGGACTTTCTTCATGTGCTTTACACCAATATGACCTAAACGGCAGTGCCACAAATAAGTTGCACTATCATTATTAACTTGCATCTTTTGGCTTCAATATTATGAAAATGTGTATCACCACGATGGAGGTCCAACAAACCATTTTCATTGGGTGTATGACCATAGAAGGTTTTATTCATGTAAACAGAACAACAATTATTCTCTAACTTACATGAACAATCGTATTGCAATAAATATGATCCAATCATATTTATGCTCAACGCAGACACCAAATAACACTTATTTAGGTTCAACACTAATCCCGAAAGTATAGGGAGCGTGCGATGATGATCATATCAATCTTGGAACCACTTCCAACACACATCGTCACTTCACCCTTAACTAGTCTCTGTTTATTTTGCAACGCCCGTTTCGAGTTACTACTCTTAGCAACTGAACCAGTATCAAATACCGAGGGGTTGCTACAGACACTAGTAAAATACACATCAATAATCTATATATCAAATATACCTTTGTTCACTTTGCCATCCTTCTTATCCGCCAAATACTTGGGGCAGTTCCGCTTCCAGTGACCAGTCCCTTTGCAGTAGAAGCACTTAGTCTCAGGCTTAGGTCCAGACTTGGGTTTCTTCACTTGAGCAGCAACTTGTTTGCCGTTCTTCTTGAAGTTCCCCTTCTTCCCTTTGCCCTTTCTCTTGAAACTAGTGGTCTTGTTAATCATCAACACTTGATGATCTTTCTTGATTTCTACTTTCATCAATTTCATCATCACGAAGAGCTTGGGAATCATTTCCGTTATCCCTTGCATATTATAGTTCATCACGAAGTTCTACTAACTTGGTGATGGTGACTAGAGAATTCTGTCAATCACTATTTTATCTGGAAGATTAACTCCCACTTGATTCAAGCGATTGTAGTACCCAGACAATCTGAGCACATGCTCACTGCTTGAGCTATTCTCCTCCATCTTTTAGCTATAGAACTTGTTGGAGACTTCATATCTCTCAACTCGGGTATTTGCTTGAAATATTAACTTCAACTCCTAGAACATCCATATGATCCATGACGTTCAAAACATCTTTGAAGTCCCGATTCTAAGCTATTAAGCATGGTGCACTAAACTATCAAGTAGTCATCATATTGAGCTAGCCAAACGTTCATGACATCTGCATATGCTCCTGCAATAGGTCTGTCAGCTAGCGGTGCATTAAGGACATAATTCTTCTGTGCAACAATGAGGATAAACCTCAGATCACGGATCCAATACGCATCTTTGCTACTAACATCTTTCAACTTAGTTTTCTCTAGGAACATATGAAAAATAAAACATGGGAGCTAAACGCGAGCTATTGATCTACAACATAGATATGCTAATACTACCAGGACTAAGTTCATGATAAATTTAAGTTCAATTAATCATATTACTTAAGAACTCCCACTTAGAAAGACATCCCTCTAATCTTCTAAGTGATCACATGATCCAAATCAACTAAACCATGTCGGATCATCACGTGAGATGGAGTAGTTTCAATGGTGAACATCACTATGTTGATCATATCTACTATATGATTCACGCTCGACCTTTCGGTCTCCGTGTTCTGAGGCCATATCTGTTATATGCTAGGCTCGTCAAGTTTAACCTGAGTATTCCGCGTGTGCAACTGTTTTGCACCCGTTGTATTTGAACGTAGAGCCTATCACACCCGATCGTCACGTGGTGTCTCAGCACGAAGAACTTTCACAACGGTGCATACTCAGGGAGAACACTTATACTTTGATAATTTAGTGAGGGATCATCTTATAATGCTACCGTCAAACAAAGCAAGATAAGATGCATAAAAGATAAACATCACATGCAATCAATATAAGTGATATGATATGGCCATCATCATCTTGTACTTGTGATCTCCATCTCCGAAGTATCGTCATGATCACCATCGTCACCGGCGCGACACCTTGATCTCCATCGTAGCATCGTTGTCGTCTCGCCAATCTTATGCTTCCATGACTATCGCTACCACTTAGTGATAAAGTAAAGCATTACAGCGCGATTGCATTGCATACAATAAAGCGACAACCATATGGCTCCTGCCAGTTGCCGATAACTCGGTTACAAAACATGATCATCTCATACAATTAAATTTAGCCTCATGTCTTGACCATATCACATCACAACATGCCCTGCAAAAACAAGTTAGACGTCCTCTACTTTGTTGTTGCAAGTTTTACGTGGCTGCTATGGGCTTAGCAAGAACAGTTCTTACCTACGCATCAAAACCACAACGATAGTTTGTCAAGTTGGTGTCATTTTAACCTTTGCAAGGACCGGGCGTAGCCACACTCGGTTCAACTAAAGTTGGAGAAACTAACACCCGCCAGCCACCTGTGTGCAAGCACATCGGTAGAACCAGTCTCGCGTAAGCGTACGCCTAATGTCGGTCCAGGCCGCTTCATCCAACAATACCGCCGAACCAAAGTATGACATGCTGGTAAGCGGTATGACTTATATCGCCCACAACTCACTTGTGTTCTACTCATGCACAACATCAACGCATAAAGCCTAGCTCGGATGCCACCTCGTAGACCGAAAGCGGAAGCGTTAGCACAACGCGGTTGATGTAGTCGTACGTCTTCATGATCCGACCGATCCAAGTACCGAACGCACGGCACCTCCGAGTTCAGCACACGTTCAGCTCGATGACATCCCGCGAACTCCGATCCAGCAGAGCTTCACGGGAGAGTTCCATCAGCACGACGGCATGGTGACGGTGATGATGTTGCTACCAACGCAGGGCTTCGCCTAAGCACCGCTACGATATGACCGAGGTGGAATATGGTGGAGGGGGGCACCGCACACGGCTAGGAGAGATCAACTGATCAACTTGTGTGTGTATAGAGGTGCCCCCTGCCCCTGTATATAAAGGAGAAAGGGGGCAGGCCGGCCGACCCTCTATGGGCGCGCCAGGAGGAGGAGTCCTCCTCCTAGTAGGAGTAGGACTCCCCTTTCCTACTCCTACTAGGAGGAGGAAAGGAAGGAGGAGAAGGAGAAGGAAGGAGAGGGGGGAAAAGTGTTGGGGATCGAAGCAGAATTTTAAAATTTTCTACACATCACCAAGATCAATCTATGGAGTCATCTAGCACCGAGGGAGAGGCGAGTGCATCTACATACCCTTGTAGATCGCTAAGCAGAAGTGTTCAAGTGAACGGGGTTGATGGAGTCGTACTCGTCGTGATCCAAATCACCGATGATCCTAGTGTCGAACGGACGGCACCTCCGCGTTCAACACAGGCAGCCCGGTGACGTCTCCTATGCCTTGATCCAGCAAGGGGAGAAGGAGAGGTTGGGGAAGACTCCATCCAGCAGCAGCACGACGGCGTGGTGGTGAAGGAGGAGCGTGGCAATCCTGCAGGGCTTCGCCAAGCACCGCGGGAGAGGAGGAGGACTTGGGAGAGGGGGAGGGCTGCGCCAGAACTTGGGTGTGGCTGCCCTCCCACCCCCCACATATATATAGGGGCAAGGGAGAGGGGGCCGGCCCCCTCAGATCCAATCTGAGGGGGGGGCAGCGGCCAGGGGGGTTGCCTTGCCCCCCAAGGCAAGGGGGCGCCCCCCTTTAGGGTTCCCCCAAACCCTAGGCGCATGGGCCCTAGGGGGGAGGCGCCCAGCCCACTAAGGGGCTGGTCCCTCTCCACACACAGCCCATAGGGCCCTCTGGGGCTGGTGGACCCTCCCGGTGGACCCCCCGGAACCCCTCCAGTGGTCCCGGTACAATACCGGTAACCCCCGAATTATTTCGGTGACCGTATGATGACTTCCCATATATAAATCTTTACCTCCGGACCATTCCGGAACTCCTCGTGACGTCCGGGATCTCATCCGGGACTCCAAACAACATTCGGTGACCACGTACATACTTTCCCTATAACCCTAGCGTCATCGGACCTTAAGTGTGTAGACCCTACGGGTTCGGGAGTCATGCAGACATGGCCGAGACAACTCTCCGGTCAATAACCAACAGCGGGATCTGGATACACATGTTGGCTCCCACATGCTCCATGATGATCTCATCGGATGAACCACGATGTCAAGGATTCAATCAATCCCGTATACAATTCCCTTTCTCCATCGGTACGATACTTGCCCGGGATTCGGTCGTCGGTATCCTGATACCTTGTTCAATCTCATTACCGGCAAGTCTCTTTGCTCGTTGCGTAACACATCATCCCGTGATCAACTCCTTGGTCACATTGTGCACATTATGATGATGTCTTACCGAGTGGGCCCAGAGATACCTCTCCATTTACACGGAGTGACAAATCCCAGTCTCGATTCGTGCCAACCCAACAGACACTTTCGGAGATACCTGTAGTGAACCTTTATAGCCACCCAGTTATGTTGTGACGTTTGGCACACCCAAAGCACTCCTACGGTATCCGGGAGTTGCACAATCTCATGGTCTAAGGAAATGATACTTGACATTAGAAAAGCTTTTGCATACGAACTACACGGTCTTGTGCTAGGCTTAGGATTGGGTCTTATCCATCACATCATTCTCCTAATGATGTGATCCCGTTATCAACGACATCCAATCTCCATGGTCAGGAAACTGTAACCATCTATTGATCAACGAGCTAGTCAACTAGAGGCTTACTAGGGACATGGTGTTGTCTATGTATCCACACATGTATCTGAGTTTCCTATCAATACAATTCTAGCATGGATAATAAACGATTATCATGAACAATGAAATATAATAATAATAACTAATTTATTATTGCCTCTAGGGCATATTTCCAACAGTCTCCCACTTGCACTAGAGTCAATAATCTAGTTCACATCACCATGTGATTAACACTCACAGGTCACATCACCATGTGACCAACATCCAAGAGTCTACTAGACTCAATGATGTAGTTCACATCACTATGTGATAAATACTCAAAGAGTTCTGGGTTTGATCATGTTATGCTTGTGAGAGAGGTTGTAGTCAACGGGTCTTGCCATATTCAGATTCCTATGTATTTTGCAAAACTTTATGTTATATCCTAGATGCTGCTACCACGTTCCACTTGGAGCTATTCCAAATTGTTGCTCCATTATACGTATCCGGTATCTCTACTCAGAGCTATCCGGATAGGTGTTAAGCTTGCATCGACGTAACTCTTTACGTCGAACTCTTTATCACCTCCATAACCGAGAAACATTTCCTTATTCCTCTAAGGATAATTTTGACCGCTATCTGGTGATCCAATCCAAGATCACCTTTGTACCCTCTTGCCAGACATGTGGCAAGGCACACATCTGGTGCGGTACTCATCATGGCATACCGTATAGAGCCTATGACAAGAGCATAGGGGACGACCTTCGTCCTTCCTCTTTCTTCTGCCGTGGTCAAGCTTTGAGTCTTACTCAACTTCACACCTTACAACTCAGGTAAGAACCCCTTCTTTGACTGATCTATTTTGAACTCCTTCAAAAACATGTCAAGGTGTGCATTCTTTGAAAGTATCATCAGGCGTCTTGATCTATTTCTATAGATCTTGATGCCCAATATGTAAGCAGCTTTATCCAGGTCTTCCTTTGAAAAACACTCTTCAAACAACCGTTTATGCTTTCCAGAAATTCTACATTATTTCGGGTCAACAATATGTCATCCACATATACTTATCAGAAATGTTGTAGTGCTCCCACTCACTTTCTTGTAAATACAAGTTTCTAGCAAACATTGTATAAACCTAAAAGCTTTGATCAAAGCATATATTCTGACTCCGAGATGCTTGCTCTAGTCCATAGAAGGATCGCTGGAGCCAGCATACCTTTTAGCATCCTTAGGATCGACAAAACTTTGATTGTATCACATACAACTCTTTCTTACGAAAACTGGTAAGAAAACTCGTTTTGACATCCATCTGTCAGATTTCATAATCGAAAAATACAGCTAATGCTAACATGATTCCGACGGACTTAAGCATCGCTACGGGTGAGAAATTCTCATCGTAGTCAACTCCTTGAACTTGTGAAAAGATTCTTTCCCACAAGTCGAGCTTCATAGACGGTAACATTACCGCCCATGTCCGTCTTCTTCTTAAAGATCCATTTATCTCAATGGCTTGCCGATCATCGGGCAAGTCCACCAAAGTCCATACTTTGTTCTGATACATGGATCCTATCTCGGATTTCATGGTTTCTAACCATTTGTCGGAATATGGGCCCACCATCGCTTCTCCATAGCTCGTAGGTTCATTGTTGTCTAACAACATGATATCCAAGACAGGATTACCGTACCACTCAGGAGTAGTACATATCCTTGTCGACCTACGGGGTTCGATAGCAACTTGATCCGAAGCTTCATGATCACTATCATTAACTTCCTATTCAACAGATGTAGGCTCCACAGAAAACATCTTTCTGTGTTGCATCACTCTCTGGTTGAAATAAAGGTTCGACAACCTCATCAAGTTCTATCTTCCTCCCACTCAATTCTTTCGAGAGAAACTCCTTCTCGAGAAAGGACCCGTTCTTAGTGACAAACAATTTGCCCTCGGATCTGAGATAGAAGGTATACCCAACTGTCACCTTTGGGTATCCTATGAAGATGTGTTTGTCCGCTTTGGGTTCGAGCTTCTCCGGCTGAAGCCTTAAGCATCGCAGCCCCAAACATTAAGAAACGACAACTTTGGTTTCTTGCCAAACCAATGTTCATATGACATCGTCTCAACGGACTTATATGGTGTCCTATCTAAAGTGAATGCAGCTGTCTCTAATGCATAACCTCAAAATAATAGCGGTAGATCGGTAAGAGACATCATAGATCGCACCATATCTCATAAGGTTCGATTATGACATCCGGATACACCATTACCTTGTGGTGTTCCAGGTGGCTTCAACTGCGAAACAATTCCACAATGTCTTAAGTGATTGCCAAACTCATAACTCAGAAAATCCCCTTTTGATCAGATCGTAGGAACATGATCTTCTTTGTTATGATGATTCGTAACTTCACTCTGAAATCGCTTGAACTTTTCAAACGTTTCAGACTTGTGCTTCATTAGGTAGATATACCTATATCTACCCAAATCGTCAGTGAAGATGAGAAAATAGCGATATCCACCGCACGCTTCAATTCTCATTGGATCACACGCATCAGCATGCATGATTTCCAACAAGTCACTTGCCCGTTTCATTGTACCTAAAAACGGGGTCTTAGTCATCCTGCCCATGAGGCATGGCTCGCATGTGTCAAGTAATTCAAAATCAAGTGACTCCAAACATCCATCGACATGGAGTTTCTTCATGCATCTTACGCCAATATGACCTAAGCGGCAGTGCCACGAGAAAGTGGTACTATCATTATTAACTCTACATCTTTTGGCGTGAACATGTGTATTACCACGACCGAGATTCAATGAACCATTCACATAGGGTGCATGACCATGAAAGGTATCATTCATGTAAACAGAATAACCATTATTCTCTAACTTAAATGAATGACCGTATTGCAATGAACATGATATAATCATATTCATGCTCAACGTAGACACCTGATAACATTTATCTAGGTTCAATACTAATCCCGAAGGCAGATGGAGCGTGCGATGGTGATCTCATCAACTTTGGAAACACTCCCAACACACATCGTCACCTCGCCCTTAGCTAGTCTCCGTTTAGTCCGTAGCTTTTGCTTCAAGTCACCAATAATAGCAACTGAACCGGTATCCAATACCCAGGTGCTACCAGGAGTACTAGTGAGGTACACATTAATAACACGTATATACTTTGAAGTTGCCGGCCTTCTTATCTACCATGTATTTGGGGTAATTCTACTACCAGTGACCGTTCCCCTTACAATATAAGCACTTAGTCTCGGGTTTGGGTTCAACCTTGGGTTCCTTCACTGGAGCGGCAACTGGTTTGCCATCCATGAAGTTTCCATTCTAGCCCTTGCCCTCCTTGAAACCAGTGGTCTTGTTAAACCATCAACACTTGATGCTCCTTCTTGATTTCTACCTTTTGCGGTCTTAAGCACCGCGAACAGCTCCGGGATCAACTCCATCCCTTGCATATCATAGTTCATCACGAAGATCTAGTAGCTTAGTGATAGTGGCTAGAGAACTCTATCAATCACTATCTTATCTGGAAGTTTAACTCCCACTTGATTTAAGTGATTGTAGCACCCAGACATTTTGAGCACATGCTCACTAGCTGAGCTATTCTCCTCCATCTTGTTGGCAAAAGAACTTGTCAGAGGTCTCATACCTCTCAACACGGGCATGAGCCTGAAATCCCAATTTCAGCTCTTGGAACATCTCATATGTCTTATGGCATTCAAAACATCATTGGAATCCCGATTCTAAGCCGTAAAGTATGGTGCACTAAACTATCAAGTAGTCATCAGGACGTGTCTGTCAGGTGTTCACAACATCCACAGACGACGTTGTAGGGGTTTGCACATCGAGCGGTGCATCAAAGACGTAAGCCTTCTGTGTAGCAGTGAGGACACTCCTCGGACTACGGATCATTGCTTACAATATCTTTCAACTTAATCTTTCTCTAGGAACGTAATGAAACAGGGAGCTACAACGTGAGCTATTTATCTACAACATATTTGCAAAGACAATTTAGACTATGTTCATGATAATTGAGTTCATCTAATCAAATTATTTAATGAACTCCCACTCAGATAGGCATCCCTCTAGTCATCTAAGTGAAACATGATCCGAATCGACTAGGTCGTGTCCGATCATCACGTGAGACAGACTAGTCATCAAGGGTGAACATCTCATGTTGATCGTATCTTCTATACGACTCATGTTCGACCTTTCGGTCTTCCGTGTTCCGAGGCCATGTCTGTACATGCTAGGCTCGTCAAGTCAACCTAAGTGTATTGCGTGTGTAAATCTGGCTTACACCCGTTGTATTCGAACGTTAGAATCTATCACACCCGATCATCACGTGGTGCTTCGAAACAACGAACCTTCGCAACGGTGCACAGTTAGGGGGAACACTTTTCTTGAAATTTTAGTGAGGGATCATCTTATTTAAGCTACCGTCGTTCTAAGCGAATAAGATGTAAAACATGATAAACATCACATGCAATCAAATAGTGACATGATATGGCCAATATCATTTTGCTCCTTTTGATCTCCATCTTCGGGGCTCCATGATCATCGTTGTCACCGGCATGACACCATGATCTCCATCATCATGATCTCCATCATCGTGTCTTCTTGAAGTTGTCTCGTCATCTATTACTTCTACTACTATGGCTAACGCTTTAGCAATAAAGTAAAGTAATTACATGACGTTTATGTTGACACGCAGGTCATAAATAAATTAAGACAACTCCTATGGCTCCTGCCGGTTGTCATACTCATCGACATGCAAGTCGTGATTCCTATTACAAGAACATGATCAATCTCATACATCACATATATCATTCATCACATCCTTTTGGACATATCACATCACAAGGCATATGCTGCAAAAACAAGTTAGACGTCCTCTAATTGTTGTTGCAAGTTTTTACGTGGCTGCTATAGGTTTCTAGCAAGAACGTTTCTTACCTACGTGAAAACCACAACGTGATATGCCAATTTCTATTTACCCTTCATAAGGACCATTTTCATCGAATCCGATCCGACTAAAGTGGGAGAGACAGACACCCGCTAGCCACCTTATGCAACTAGTGCATGTCAGTCGGTGGAACCAGTCTCACGTAAGCATACGTGTAAGGTCGGTCCGGGCCACTTCATCCCACGATGCCGCCGAATCAAGATAAGACTAGTAACGGCAAGTAAATTGACAATATCGACGCCCACAACTGCTTTGTGTTCTACTCGTGCATAGAAACTACGCATAGACCTAGCTCATGATGCCACTGTTGGGGATCGAAGTAGAATTTTAAAATTTTCTACGCATCACCAAGATCAATCTATGGAGTCATCTAGCACCGAGGGAGAGGGGAGTGCATCTACATACCCTTGAGATCGCTAAGCGGAAGCGTTCAAGTGAACGGGGTTGATGGAGTCGTACTCGTCGTGATCCAAATCACCGATGATCCTAGTGCCGAACGGACGGCACCTCCGCGTTCAACACACGTGCAGCCCGGTCACGTCTCCTACGCCTTGATCCAGCAAGGGGAGAAGGAGAGGTTGGGGAAGACTCCATCCAGCAGCAGCACGACGGCGTGGTGGTGAAGGAGGAGCGTGGCAATCCTGCAGGGCTTCGCCAAGCACCGCGGGAGAGGAGGAGGACTTGGGAGAGGGGGAGGGCTGTGCCAGAACTTGGGTGCGGCTGCCCTCCCACCCCCCACATATATATAGGGGCAAGGGAGAGGGGGGGCGGCCCCCTCAGATCCAATCTGAGGAGGGGGCGGCAGCCAGGGGGGTTGCCTTGCCCCCCAAGGCAAGGGGGGCGCCCCCCTTTAGGGTTCCCCCAAACCCTAGGCGCATGGGCCCTAGGGGGGAGGCACCCAGCCCACTAAGGGGCTGGTTCGTCTCCACACACAGCCCATAGGGCCCTCTGGGGCTGGTGGACCCTCCCGGTGGACCCCCCGGAACCCCTCCAGTGGTCCCGGTACAATACCGGTAACCCCCGAATTATTTCGGTGACCGTATGATGACTTCCCATATATAAATCTTTACCTCCGCACCATTCCGGAACTCCTCATGACGTCTGGGATCTCATCCGGGACTCCGAACAACATTCGGTGACCACATACATACTTCCCCTATAACCCTAGCGTCATCGGACCTTAAGTGTGTAGACCCTACGGGTTCGGGAGTCATGCAGACATGGCCGAGACAACTCTCCGGTCAATAACCAACAACGGGATCTGGATACCCATGTTGGCTCCCACATGTTCCACGATGATCTACGATTTCAAGGATTCAATCAATCCCGTATACAATTCCCTTTGTCCATCGGTACGATACTTGCCCGGGATTCGATCGTCGGTATCCTGATACCTTGTTCAATCTCGTTACCGGCAAGTCTCTTTAATCGTTCTGTAACACATCATCCCGTGATCAACTCCTTGGTCACATTGTGCACATTATGATGATGTCTTACCGAGTGGGCCCAGAGATACCTCTCCATTTACACGGAGTGACAAATCCCAGTCTCGATTCGTGCCAACCCAACAGACACTTTCGGAGATACCTGTAGTGAACCTTTATAGCCACCCAGTTACGTTGTGACGTTTGGCACACCCAAAGCACTCCTACGGTATCCGGGAGTTGCACAATCTCATGGTCTAAGGAAATGATACTTGACATTAGAAAATCTTTAGCATACAAACTACACGATCTTGTGCTAGGCTTAGGATTGGGTCTTGTCCATCACATCATTCTCCTAATGATGTGATCCCGTTAATCAAATGACAACTCATGTCTATGGCTAGGAAACTTAACCATCTTTGATTCAACGAGCTAGTCAAGTAGAGGCATACTAGTGACACTCTGTTTGTCTATGTATTCACACATGTATTATGTTTCCGGTTAATAAAATTCTAGCATGAATAATAAACATTTATCATGAGATAAGGAAATAAATAATAACTTTATTATTGCCTCTAGGGCATATTTCCTTCACCAGTCAAGTTGTTCGAGCAGGGGATCATCTTGCATATTGCTCCAAGTGTATGATCGGCCCTTAACAGGAAGTTCCATCAAAGTTTGTGCTCGAATGATTTCATTGAACAAGAGCATATCGGCAGCGTCTCCGCCTGGTTTGTTTCTGTTAGCCGTGGAACGAATGAAATTGAAGTCTCCCAAGATCAACCAGTTTTCATCATCGGGTATATTAAGATCAAATAACCAAGAACTAAGATCCACCCGTCTCTGGCCAGAACAAGGACCATAAACATTGACTAGATTCCAAGCCTCATTGGATTGCGTGGAAACAAAAGAAACCCCCACTACAAAAGAATCAACATACCACGGTGTGCCCACAAACATAGAGTTGTTCCAAATAGTGATAATACCACCCGAGGCACCCAACGAGGGCGCAAACACAAATTTATCGAATCACTTGGGGCAAAAAGTTTTAATAAAAGCTAAATCAAAAGATGCACGCTTAGTTTCCTGGATACATAGCCCCGAACAACCGCTAGTATCAATAGCATTCCTAAGAGCCAAAAGTTTACTCTTAGAGTTTATGCGTCTGATGTTCCATGATAACACATTCCAAGATTTATTCATGACAGAGAAGAGATCAGGTTTCACCATCAGAGGTCATCTGCTGGCCATCCAGCAGCTTCTTTGCAGATAGATCATCAGGAGCAATCCCACAACGGCCACCCACCTGTTGAATTTCCTTGATGGAGGTAGGGGCGGGCAAGAAGCAGCGGCAACCTGTGTAGGAGCAGCAGCCATGGAAACGGCCTTGACAGATGGCACCACACGAGCTCTCACCCTCGATCTGGTTTGCTTGGTGTCAGAGACCTAGTTGACCTTGAAGCCGTCATACTTGTCCGATCTGGTACTCCTTCTAACTGCAGTAGTGTCAAGGGGCACTTTAGCATTGCGCGAGCTAGTGGCAACAAACAGAGACGAAGAAGCAAGCATATGGAGGGCATTCCCATGGTCAGGCAGGGCAGCAGAAACTGACTGAGAGCCAACAGTTTTAGAAGCATGATGTGCAGTGATGGCCTTGAGCCCAGGGGATCGATCATCGAAGTCCCATTCCACATCGACAGTATCAGCCATGACAAGTAAGTCTTCCTGCAGCAAATTACAGGAAATTATGCTAGCTCCCAACTGGAAGTTAGCACCAAAGATCATGGTCATGAAATCAGGTGCTAGCACAACACTCAACAACCACGTGGCAAAGACAGAGTTCAGGTGGTTCTGAATGACCCTGAATAGATTGAGTGGGAACATGACATTCTCCATCTACACATCTGTAAGGGCCGGTGTGTATATGCGCTTGAGCATTCCACCTATCCAAAGCAGTAGTTCCTGATCAAGTGCAACAGTAAGATTAACCGAGTCTCTACCAGCTCTGACAAAGGCCAAACGTGCAACAGGGCTCCCAAGAACAAAACTGTCAGCCAAAGCTTCAACTGCCTCAATCTCCTCTTCAGACGACGAAACATCAGACAGATTATCTTGAATATTATGCTCAGGATCCACGCCATCCATCAGGGACGGCCCATCATATTGGAAAAAGGTTCTGAAGCTGAAACCAGAGTATGGTGGGGGGATTACTGGTCATACACGCCACCCATTCTCCTGAAGCTGTTCCTGAGCAGGTGCAGGAGCATTCCAGATAGCTTCATTTAGTGCATCATGTGCAGCCATATCATCAAGTCTGGCCAGCTGCATGACAGTATAAAACGGGAGCTCATACAGATGCGGTGAAGCATTAAGAAGAGGAGGATCCACCTCCGTGCCAGCCAGACCTGGGATTGTGTTTTTGCCATTAAGCACATATACTGGAACAGACCAAGAGCGACCAAGACCGGGTAGCAGACCAACTCTAGTCACCAAGATACTATGGGGAACTTCAACAACATCTTTGATATGATACTTAACCAAAACACGGGCTTTGTTCTGACCCGGACGCGGCCAAACTAGCAGTTTACCAAAGTTGGAAACAACCTTGTGAATGTAATGTTCAGTCTGATAATCCATAGGGAATGCAAGAAACATAATCCAGACCTCATATTCAAAAGCAGGCATGCGCATATTGATACTCTCATCATGTGGAACTAAAGAAAAAATGGAATTCTCTGTCAAAGCATGAGGCCCTTCCCTAATCGCCGCATCTCTGCTCTCCATATCCGCAAACACCACACAACCAATGCCAAGCGCATAGATGAAATCATCAAGTAAATCATATTCCAGATCAACAGTGATAATGCGGCAAACTTTAGCAAGCCAAAACTCCTTCTGATGATCGGGAATGGGAGGATCGACAGAAACGATGGCATACCTATCATGGTTGAGCGAAGGATCATCCACCACCATGACATGGTGCTAGACGCGATTAGCAAGGCCTTTGTCGAAGGTCGATCCCGCCGGAGCAAAGGCGAACGGGCACACTGGGAAGTTCACCATAGCAGTAGTCAACGGACGGTGAACTGGGACGGAAGCAACCGGCTGCGAGGAGCCGAAGGTGGTTTTTGGTGGGGGTGGCGTGCTCGAGGGAGGTGTCTCTGCAGTTGGTTGGTGTTTTTGGCAGGCGGAATTGACTGCCTGAGGAGGAGGGAGTCGTATTGACAAGCAATGGGAAGGAGCCACGTCCGATGGGCATGGAATTTTCTGTTTCCGAACCCAAACCATGCGCGCCCACGTATCCCGATTAGTACAAGGAATACCAACAACCACAGGGTTACCTGCCATAGAAGATATAGGGATATTCCTGGGTAGGATCTCATCAGATTTAGTTGCATGCGGTCTATTTTGTGTCCAACGCAGTTTAGGCAGCCGGCGGCACAGGCTAGGCTTATGGGCCCTATGGCCAAGATGTTGACGAAAGAGGCAACGACGGAGCCCAGGGCATTTGGCGGCCCGGTGTCCAGTGGCTAAGCAAGCCAAGCAGGTCATAATAGGTAAAGGACGGCCCAAACATGCATGGATCATGACGTGACAGGGTCGGATCAATGTGATCAACTGCCTGGTGTGGAACAGATGAGGTGCACGAACAATTCCCAGAGACATCCCCACATTTTTGACAAAAGATCACAGTGCATATTGAAGGTAGATGACCAAACCTATCACAGCGAGAGCAATGTTTAAGCCATTCATATATGTAATCCTTTGAAGGTAAATTAGAGAGTTCCACCATTAGCTTGACAGTCTCATTATCATATCCAGCTTGCCAACCATCCAGAATAGAGAGAAGCTTATCCTCAGGAATAGCACCCCACAAACCTTGGAAAAACCGATGTCCATGAAAAGACGGCAACGTGACATGAGATCCGGACAATATCGGTACATTGATGGCCCCAATACGAAAAGGATAATGACCCTCCTAAGAATCCGGCCCCGAAAAACTTCCAAAAGAAATCTCCAGTATGGTACTAGCGCCGGAATGTCTCACCATCGGCGACATAAACAACCCCAAATTTTGAAAAACCGAGAACAAGGCTGGATCAATATCATCTTTGGAGTTGGAAGAGAGCCATTTGGACTTAATAGCTAGACCAGGTGAAGATGCCAATCCATTGAGTTCAGTGTCTGCATGCCAACCAACAATCTGAGGGAGAGAAGTTGCACCTCGATGGAGATGGAAGTGACATATGAAGTTCGGCCCGATGCGATCACATAGGCCAAAAATAAAATGACCCACGCGATTGGAAGCCACCGAGAACCGAAAACGATGATCACCCAAAAGTGGCACATTGAAACCTTCACCGAGGCCTCCAATACAAGATTGTAATGCCAATCCCACGGATTCTTCTGAGAGGGTAAAAGAGGCCGAGGAGAAAGAAACTTCAAGGAAGAACTCCTTGGAGTTAGGGTTGGGGACGGAGTGAACCGTAGATCCAAAATGTATACGCACTTGATCCTCGACCTTAAGGCCGGGGGAGAAATCCCAATGGAGGAGGCCGTCCATTGGGGTCGCCGGGGGTGGAAACTAGGGCCAAAGGTTGGAGTCGCCATGGAAGTCGCCATGGGGGGGTGGGGAGATGGGAGTCGCCATGGGAGGTCCAAATGCGTAGCAGCTAAAACGATTCCTCCTCCAATTCTTGAATTACACAATGTCACCCCTTTGAAAGATGTTATAGGTTGTAAAATAGAAAAACTAGAACTAGAACATCTAAACTATAAAATTGAACATTTACCTTTTCCGGATAGGTATCTCTTATGTGATCACTGAACTTCCCATTCGAAGTACGTGGCGGAATTGTCATATCTAAGCACCACTCTACATTCTTCAAAACCACTTCAGAAACTCTAATATTTCCATTTGTATTGAATGAATGCTTTGGCACGATACACCGTTCTTTCGGTGCAAGCATTGTACTTTCACAACTTTTCACCTTCAACGTAAAATTTAGTGTCAATCACTAAACACAGTTGTTTTATAAAAAATGGAATTACGATAATAATTTAGAGCTTCAATCGGTATAGTTGCACATCAGCTTTGCTTTAACATTAGTACTTATGATCTTTAATCTATGAATAAAAATTTGCACAATAGTTAAGTTTCATTAACATCTTAGTCACAGTTCAGTTATATAGCATTAAATTTCAAATTGATTAACCTAAATCAACTCTTTAAACGTAAATAAAGGTACTTCCACTATTTTTGTTCACACTGTAATATTTTGGATCATATTCTTGCATTATATTGAATGTCAATATCTCCAATAATGCCACAACAAAAACATTCAAATACTATTAGTGTTCACAACAAAAGACGAGTACAACAACAGAATGTTAAAAATATAAACATGGTCGATAAGATTCAAGTAGTATTAGAGTTATTATTCTAATGAGTCCAAACAGTCACACAACACAATGCTTTTGACATGACTAATTATAAAGTTAAACTAATAATAAATATATATAAGAGAAGTACTACGGCAAGTTTAAGTTTCATTACATGTAACTTGCCTTTAAATCTTCATAAAATACAGTTTCAAGCAATGTAACTTATTTCAACACCTTTTACACACATATAGCTAGTGCCACTATTTTCAGCCACATCGTAAGATTGCAGTTCATACAATTTCATGTTAGAAAGACTTAGTATATCAGACAAAACAGTTGTTCTAGGATAACAAGTGAGTACAACAAACAAAAGGAAGCAAGACAAACTTCAAAGATGAGAATCCCCAACTATACGACACATTAAGAGCCTGTAACTGAAGAAACAAGATCGTAAGCAAATATAAGAAAATGAACCATTGTGACCAAATATGTACCTTTTTGCACCAAATATATTGTTGTGGGTGTTGATACCTTCGAAGGCCTTCAATTTATAAGGATAGAAGATGATCTCTTCCCTTTCCTCGTTTGAAATGATGCTTAAAGGTGGATGTTCTTTTTCAAGGGACGGGAAGATAAGAACAAACAAGAACTAAGAAGAACAACAGAACAATGGCATAATGAATCAGTTTTGCTCATCCGTTCTATATCTATATGTTTGTTCCCGTTTTGCACTGTTAAGGGACCCATGGAATAGGTATCAGACCCCACGCCAATAGGTATATCGGCATGATCTACAAATTCATTACACACAAAAACGAAAATTGAATTGTGTCTATACATAACCCATTTCATGAATCATGGCGCAAATTGATGGCATGGGATCCACATGCCCCCGGACATGTGTGCTATAAATCCTCTCGCCGATAAACAAATAGAGTAACACCGTGCTTGGAACGAGTGTAAGTTTATACACCCGTAATTATTTTGCAGATGTACATTACTGGTCAGTATTTGATTTTCATCTGGAAACGAAACAACGCATCAAGGCTTGTATTTTAAACTGGCCAAATATGAGGGGAAACGATCATCTAAGCAGGGCCAAATGGGTATGCATTGTCCTTTTATAAAAAAATACAATATCATCTATTGTGCATGTGAAATTTGAAGATGTAGGTTACCCATGGTGTTGATCCCGGAATTTGTATGACCTCATTGCAACACACGATATGTAACTAGTTATCAAGAAAATGTCGTGTAATCCAGATCTAGCACCACAGAAACTTGCTCTAAATTTCCAATTGGACTGGAAAAATAGACAATTGCAAAGTCGTGGCCGAGAGCACATGCATGCTCACGTTCTCCATTTAGGAAAAACTACATGTAAACTCTCAATATTGAGCTACATCAGCATACAAACTAAGATTCAAGTCAACTCAATTCCCCACTTGTCACTCCCAACACCTTTTACAAAATTATTTTTGAGGAAATGTGGGAGCCCTAGTTTTTATGCCAATGGAGCGGTGGCTGCAATGAGTCGGTTGGTTGCATGTTGAGCTATGGGGAAGCCTTGGAGCTTGAAAATTGGGAAACTTGGCATAGCATGCGTGTTGTGGTGTGTGCTTTTCCAAACTAACCTAACCATCCCTCTGAATTTCATGGGGGTGGGGCTCACCCTCCCCTAAACACCAATCATAATCCTCCACATTGGTTAGTACGTAAACTTGCATAGTTACTTGTCTAGCATTGTTCTTAGAGCATCTTTAGCAGACCCCGTATATCACCGACCCGCAAAACTCGTTTACAGTTCACGGAAAAGCGACTTTGTGGACGGCGCGGGCGGTGGCCGAGCAGACCCCGCATAGCGGAACTGTTTCTGCTCGGCTGCAGTCCACATCAACCCGCAAATCAGATGGGTTTTTATCTGAATTTGACACATATGCCACATATTCAGATGGTTTTTTATCTGAATTTGACACATATGACACAACTATGCATATCGCATCCGAAAGCACAAGCACAAGTACTCACCAGCGGCTTAGGGCGGTAGCTCTGCAGTGGTCGTTGTTGGGGAACGTAGCATGCAATTTCAAAATTTTCCTACTCTCACGCAACATCTATCTAGGAGATTCATAGCAACGAGAAGGGGAGAGTGTGTCCACATACCCTCATAGACCTAAAGCGGAAGTGTTTGACAACGCGGTTGATGTAGTCAAACTTCTTCATGTTCCGACCGATCAAACACCGAACATACGGCACCTCCGAGTTCTGCACATGTTCAGCTCGATGACGTCCCTCGAACTCTTGATCCAACAAAGTGTCGAAGGAGAGTTCTGTCAGCATGACGGTGTGGTGATGGTGATGATGAAGTGATCCATGCAGGGCTTCGCCTAAGGACTACGTGAATATGACCGGAGGCGTAAACTATGGAGGGGGTGCGGCACACGGCTAACAATGTTTGTTGTGTGTTCTAGCGGCCCCCTTCATATATATATAGGTTGGAGGGGAGGATAGGCAGACAAGGGGGCGCCCCAAGTAGGAGGAATACTACTTGGGGTCCTCCCAATTCGGCCTCCCCCTTTCGTATTCCTATTCGGAGTAGGAAGGGAAGAGGGGGAAGGGGGAATCCTATTCCATTTTTCCTTTCCTTCTTCCCCTTTCCTTCTCCAATTTGGCCAGCCCATATTGAGGGGGTGCACCAGCCCCTTTGTGGCTGGTGTGTTTCCCCTCTTGGCCCATTAGGCCCATATAGCTTGCCGGGGGTTGCCCGGAACCCCTTCCGGTGACCCGATACGTACCCGGTACCCCCAGAACACTTCCAGTGTCTGAATATTATCGTCCTATATATGAATCTTTACCTCTCGACCATTTCGAGACTCCTCGCCATGTCCGTGATCTCATCCGGGACTCCGAACAACATTTGGTCACCAAATCACATAACTCATATAATACAAAATCATCATTGAACGTTAAGCGTGCAGACCCTACGGGTTCGAAAACTATGTAGACATGACCGAGACACCTCTCCGGTCAATAACCAATAGTGGAACCTGGATGCTCATATTGGTTCCTACATATTCTACGAAGATCTTTATCGGTCAAACCGTAATGACAACATACGGTATTCCCTTTGTCATCGGTATGTTACTTGCTCGAGATTCGATCGTCGGTATCTTCATACCTAGTTCAATCTCATTACCGGCAAGTCTCTTTACTCGCCATAATGCATCATCCCGCAACTAACTCATTAGTCACATTGCTTGCAAGGCTTATTATGATGTGCATTACCGAGAGGGCCTAGAGATACCTCTCCGATACTCGGAGTGACAAATCCTAATCTCGATCTATGCCAACCCAACAAACACCTTCGAAGATACCTGTAGAGCATATTTATAATCACCCAGTTACATTGTGACGTTTGATAGCACACAAGGTATTCCTCCGGTATCCAGGAGTTGCATAATCTCATAGTCAAAGGAATATGTATATGATATGAAGAAAGAAATAGCAATAAAACTGAACGATCAACATGCTAAGCTAACGGATGGGTCTTGTCCATCACATCATTCTCCTAATGATTTGATCCCGTTCATCAAATGACAACACATGTCTATGGTTAGGAAACTTTTGATTAACGAGCCAGTCTAGTAGAGGCTTACTAGGGACACGGTGTTTTGTCTATGTATCCTCACATGTATCAAGTTTCCGGTTAATACAATTCTAGCATGAATAATAAACATTTATCATGATATAAGGAAATATAAAATAACAACTTTATTATTGCCTCTAGGGCATATTTCCTTCAGGCGATGTTGGGGCGGCGACGGCGACTCGGAGCGGCTCGGCTCGGTGGATCCAGGGAGCCGGTGAAGCGACCAGGTGGAACTAGGTGGAAACAATGTTTGATCGGGCAGATTTTTTTGCGCGGCCTGTATTTTGACTGTTATTTTGCGGGTCGGGGCATTATACAGGGTCTGCTGGAGATGCTCTTAAAGAACACCTATGCTTAGTCCCCGTGAATGCCTGATATTGTGACATACTCATGCGAGTATAATCTCTTTGTTGGGGGAAAAATTCTAAAGCAACCGTGCAATACTCTATATATAGTCCTGAGCAAGTTCCCAACAACTCCAGTAAAAACTACCCGTGGAGCGAGTCTTGTTAGTAGCTGAGGAAACAACGGTCGAGATGTACCTGATCCAGTTTTTGATCTTCGCTTTAATAAATAGGGCTAGTACGTACTACTTACACCTCAACCAAAATCACACAAGGTTTGAGGGTCCACCATGCACTGAAATGCTAAGGGGTGACTGGAAAGACGATCGCGTGGCGACCATCTACCAGCGCTAGGGTTAGGGTTTCTGCAACGGGGGCGGCGAGACTAAGGTCGTGCTCAGGGGCGGCGACAGCGCTTCCCTTGTCATGGACTGGTGCAGCGTTCTCCACCGCAGAGCGGTGCTATGGCGGAGAAGGCGAAGGAGAAACAGGGTGGGACACAGTCGGTCAAGGCTACCCCGGCAGCGGTAACTACTCCGGGCAAATTGGTGAGTAGGGGATCCTCCAAGTCCCCGGCAATGAGCAAGACGTCAGATCCCACGTCGAGCCTCTCAGCTAGGCTGGGAGGGATGGTACTCTTGGATAAAGAGGCGGAAGGATTCGCCTTTGAGGATTCAGATCAGATCCTGCCCAAGAACGCAAAGTGGTCGGTGGTGGGGAAAGCTTTTCGCCCAGACCACTGAACAAAACGGTGCTAGAGAAAGCGATGCAGAGGGCATGGGGACTACATCATGAGGCGAGATTCCGGGACATGGGTGACAATGTATTTGTGGTTCACTTTGGCAGTGAAGGAGACTGGAGGCATACGATGAACAACGGGTCGTGGTAGTATGACTTCAATGTGCTTGTGCTCAAGGAGTATGAGAGTAATATACGGCCCTCGGAGATGGTGTTTAATAAGGTGGATGTATGGGTCAGAATAGATGATTTACCACCTGGGAAGAGAACTGAGGACTTTAGTCGAGCTCTTGGCAACTGGCTCGGCGAGGTCGTCAAGGTAGATGTGGACAAGGAAGGACTAGCTAGAGGAAAAGCTGAGGGTGAGGGCCAGGATTTTGATTTATGAGCCGCTGGTTCGGTGCTTCCAACTCAAGACGTCGCAGGAGGACAAGGTTGGCACATGGTTCGACTTCCACTACAAGAAAATTCCACACTATTGTTTCGAATGTGGGAGACTCGTACATGTTGCTGGGAGGTGTGATCCACTAGTAGACAAATCTTTGCAATGGGGCGGCTGGTTGAGAGCTTTGCCGGGAAGGAGCACTGGCTCCAAAAATGACGCGAAGGAGAAGACAAATAATAGCAGCAGCTTCATGAGCTCGCAATCTGAGGGTAACAAGAGAGAACAGGATAACAACGTACATGTGCGAGTTCGAGACATCCCAACAAAATGTAACCTAAAGGATGAGTTTGATAGGCCGGAATGCTCGCGCACTGGCGTCGAGCGCATGCCTGAAAAAGGGGAGGTAAACAGCCCCATGAAGGACTGAGGTAGGAGAGAATGGACAAAGGAACGAGACCTACGATATGACCTTGAGCGTCAGAAAGAAAGAGATCTCCGGGAGCAAATGAAAATGCAGCAAAGGTGGCGGGAGTATGACAAGGAGCAATATGAAGAACGGCGCCGGAGGGAGTGGGGTACAGCTAGTAGAGAAAGAGAGGTGATTTATGGATATACACCGCACTACCCTACTGAAAGGAGGAAATGCTATTATGTTCGCAAACCCAGGCAGAATCATGAAGAACAAGGGGGAGAGGAGATAGCTCCCATGCTCCCCCTGATTCTAGGAAGAGGAGGCCAAGGCAGGTGTGGAAACCAAAGGAGGGAGGGGATAGTCAGGAAGGACATGATACTTTCATTCGTGACACAAGGTAGAAAACAACTTCAGTTTTTGACCGTATATCCGAATATGAAGGTACATCAGCAGACCCTGCTAGGACGCAGGGCCACCGGGAGCAATGAACATCTTAGCCTGGAACTGTCGGGGGTTGGGGTTGGACCCGACAGTGGGCGAATTATGGGACCTGGTTAGGTCATACAACCCAGCGGTGGTATTCTTATCAGAAACTAAAGAAACGGCAGGAGTGATGGAGAGATTGAAATGGAGTATAGAGTTCAGGCATGGGGTAGCTGTGAACTGTAACAGTAAGAGTGGGCAATTAGCTCTGTGGTGGAGAGATCATGTGGAGGTGACAGTGAGGCCGTGGTGCCAATACTATATGGATGCTCAAATTGTGATGGATGGTGTCACCTTTAGATTCACTGGAATATATGGGGAGCCTGTGGAAAAGAGAAAGAAAACCTAGGATGTGCTTCGCTATCTCCGAGCGCAAGATAATCTCCCATGGCTTTGTGCGGGGGACTTCAACGAAGCCCTTCTCCAGAAAGAGCAGCTTGGAGGCAACCCTAGGTGTTTGAGCCAAATGGAGAGTTTTGCGGATTGCTTGTCCGACTGCGGACTCGCAGACCTTGGCTACTCGGGGTATCCCTTTACGTGGGACAACAAATGAGATGGTAGCGAGAACATTCAAGTGAGGTTGGACCGGGCCACCTGCAATGCAAATTTTGCACAACTATTCCCGGCGGTCGAAGTCATACATGTAATGACCGAGGAATCTGATCACCAGGCGCTAGTTGTTAAAGTGCATGTGGCACCGACTGTGGCGCACTCGGAGGGGGGGTAACGTCCTTTTGTTTACGAAGCAGCTTGGGCAAGGCACGAGGGATATGAGGCGATGGTGGCAATTGCACGGGCCGATGCCCAGGCAACCAACCACGAAGCTGGTGCACTTGGGGGAGCATGCAGCCGCATTAAACTCGCATCAGGGACCATGCAGAGGTGGAGCCGCCAAGTCTTTGGGTCAATCAAAAAACAAATTGCTCACCTGAAGGTGCAGGTAGCGGAGGCCAAAGTGCGGACTGCGCGGACTGGATATAGACAGGAAATAAAGGATGTCGAGGACCAGTTACACGAGCTATATGAACGAGAGGAGGTTTATTACAAGCAGAGATCTCGTGTTGACTGGCTGACAGAGGGGGATCAAAACACAAAGTACTTTCAGAACCGCGCCTCACACAGAAAAAGGAAAAACACGGTCAAAGCTCTTACCAGAGAGGACGGGTCCAAGTGTACTGATGATGACGGGATGCGGGAGATGGCGGCTCAGTTCGATGCATAGTTGTTCACATCGGAGGGCTCATGGGATGTGGAGAGAGTGCTGCAGCATATTGACGTTGCTGTTACAGAGGAGATGAATGCCAAGCTCAGTGCGCCGTTCACCGATGAGGAAATATAGGCAACCCTCTTCTAGATGGGACCCACGAAGGCACCGGGGCAGGACGGTCTGCCGGCCATGTTCTATCAAAAACATTGGGCCTTGTTAAAAGATGATGTGTGTGGGGCGATACGCGAGTTCCTTGCTGGCCAGGCAGCCCCGACGGGTTTTAATGACACAGTCATAGTGATGATCCCAAGAGTAAGCTCACTGAAGTTACTTTCGCAATTCCGCCCTATTAGCCTATGTAATGTTCTATACAAGATCGCCGCGAAAGCACTGGCTAACCAACTAAAGGTGGTTTTTACCTTTTATGATCTTAGAAGAACAGAGTGCATTTGTACCTAGCAGATTAATAACGGACAATGTGTTGGTGGCTTATGAATGTGTGCATGCGATTAGAAGGAGGAAGCGAAAGAAACTCTGTGCGTTGTGAAGCTAGATATGATGAAAGCCTACGATAGAGTGGAGTGGGATTTCCTTGAGCAAATGTTGCTGAAAGTTGGTTTCTCTAGTCACTGGAGAGAGATGGTCATGAGGTGTGTCAAATCAGCTACTTTTTCGGTTAAATTGAATGGAGGGCTCTCCTACGGTTTTCTCCCCTCCCATGGACTTCGACAAGGGGACCCCCTTTCCCCATATATTTTCCTGTTTTGTGTGGAGGGATTCTCGGTAATGCTTAAGAATGCACAGAGACAGAAGGACATAAAGGGTGTGTCTTTTGGGAGCAATGGGCCGACTGTTACTCATCTTCTGTTCGCAGATGATAGCGTGGTGTTTCTTGAGGGCTCCAGTGAAAACTTTGATGCACTCCGAGTCATTTTTCAGGACTATGAAGCGGCCTCGGGACAGAAAATTAATCTTCAAAAATTTGCAATCTTCTTTGGCAATGGCAGCTCTGACAAAAGCAAACAGGAGTTGCAGCAGGTTAGTGGCATATCAGCGGAGGCACTCAGCAAGAGATATCTAGGGCTCCCTATAGTAGTTTTCAAATCAAAGGATGGAACTTTCAAATATGTTAAGGAGTGTGCGAGAGGAAAAGTGGCCGGATGGAAGGGTCAAGGTTTGTCCAAAACTGCGAGAGAGGTGCTTGTTAAGTCAAGTCTCCAGTCAACACCAACTTTTACCATGAGTTGTTTCCAACTCACGAAGAAAATGTGCGGGAATCTGTCATCTATCTCATCAAACTTCTGGTGGGGGGAAGCAAATGGTAAGAAGAAGGTGCACTGGATCGCCTGGGATAAAATGTGCACGAGGAAACACGAGGAAGGTCTTGGTTTTCGAGACCTAGAAGCTTTCAACCAAGCCATGCTCGCCAAGCAAGCTTGGAGGATACTCCAGGTACCGGACTCATTATGTGCACGAGTCTTACAGGCAAGATATTTTGTGGAGGGATCAATACTCAATGCAACATGCCCGAACGGTAGTTCCTTTACCTTCAGAAGCATACTACATGGCAGGGATCTGCTGTTAGATGGGCTCATTTGGAGGATTGGGGATGGCACAAGAATTAAAGTGCATCATGATAATTGGATACAGGGGAAGGGAAGTTTAAGGCCACTGGGCCAAAACTATATACACGAGATAACGAGGGTCCGTGACCTTCTGAACGGGCATGGCAATGCTTGGGACCATGGGAAGGTGTACTCCATGTTCTTTCCGGACGAGGCTGAAGAGATTACCCGGATTCCGATCGATGGACCGACTATGGAGGACTACCTGGCATGGAACTACACCAAGAATGGTCCGTTCACGGTGCGATCCGCCTACCACTTACGGATGGCACAGAAACGCCTCAAAGCAGGCCGGCCGGAATCCTTTTCTTCGGTGGCAGACCACAAATCATGGATGTGTCTATGGGATACCGTCGCGCCGGGCAAGGTGAAAACACACATGTGGCGGCTGATCCGGAATGGATTGGCGGTGGGTCAAAGGAGGAAAATCAAAGAAAGTGTATTCTGCGTTGCGTGTGGAAGAGAAGAAACGATCTTTCACGGATTTTGGGGCTGTTTTCACTCATTGAAATTCTGGAAGATAATGCATTCGGAGTTGGGGGTGCCGGTGGCGATCCCACCGAAGTCAGTTGGCCCTCAGAGTGCATTATCAAGATGGCTCTTGTCTTGATTTGCAAATGCATCAATCGATGACACAGCGGTCATGGTCCAGGGTGTGTATGTGCTTTGGCTGGCCCAGAACAATGCAAGAGATGGACAAAGAATTGAAGATGCTGATGCGATTGCGAGAAGAGTTTTCCACCTAATGGGTGAGTGGCAGTCCATTAACAGGCGAAAGAACAAGCAAACTAACCCTGCCCCTTGCGAGAAATGGAGACCGCCTGAGGAGGGGTGGGTGAGAGCCAATGTTGATGCGGCAACATCCAAGGTAGGGGAGCTGGGAGGAGCTGGCATTGTTCTTAGGAACTAGGAGGGAGCTTTCCTCGGCAGTGCCTGTCATGTATTTCCGCGGAGCCAGGAACCAGCAAGGGCGGAGCTATATGCCTGTAGAAGAGCAGTGCAACTAGCGGACGAACTAAATGAGATGGACTGCTGCGAGATCGTTTGCAAGCTGCAGAGCAAGGAAAAAGGATTTGTCTTTGCTGGGACCGGTCATTGAGGAGGTCAAGCAAATGTTGGCTACAAGGGAGAGATGGAGGGTCACTTGGGTTAAACGTTCAGCAAATAAAGCGGCACATATGCTAGCTAGAGAGGGCGTAGCGAATAATCTTTGTAAGGTCTGGTTGCATGTATCACCTCACTGTATTTTGCATGTTGTCTCAGACGAGATCCCAGTTTGGGAAGTTTAAATAAAGTTTTGAAGTGAGTTTCAACAAAAAAAAAAAATCACAAGTGGTCGTGTTCTTATTTGCACAGTGCCTGTAGCTTGGTGCGCGGCTGGGAGAAGTCGCCGGAGAGTATCTTGGAGGCGACGATAGCGTTGGCGTCCTCGGTGTAGTGCACGCCGTCCCAGCTCACGTGCCTCTCCCCCTCCGGGCACGCCGTCGCCGTCGGCTGCCCACACGTCTTGAGGTTCACGTAGTTGTACGGCGGCCCGCCGTGGCCGCAGCACGCCATCAGCGGCCGCTCGATGCCGTACTGGTCGTGGTTGGCGAACAGGTCGTACTTGACGGCGTACATGTCGGTGCACACCACGGTCGCGCTCCCGCAGTACTCGTCCGCGAGCCGGCGGCACGCCGCGGCGAGGCCGGCGTTGAGCGCCCGGGCGGCGGCGTTGTAGCGGGCGAGGCAGCCGGCGGGGTCGAGCTCGTCGCCGGGCCTCTGCCGCAGCGCCAGCGTCTGCGGCAGGCACCCGATGGGCCCGGTGTTGTACACCCAGAACTTGCGCGCGCCGCTGCCGTACAGCGCCCGGACGGCCTCCTCGACCTTGGCGGCGACCGCGGCGAGCGGGCCGCCGTCCGCGACGATCTCCGGCAGCGTGAGGTTCGCAAGGAAGGCGAGCGTGATGTCGTTCTGCCCGACGTCGATCGAGTACACGGCTCCCCGGAAGTCCTCCTCCGGGAGCATCGAGCCCTGCCCCAGCGGCCGGAGCTCCCGGGTCCGGTTCTTGAAATGCAAAAACTGGTTCACCTGCGTGGCCATGGTGAACGGGATGGCGCTCTGGTTGCTCGCCGCCGCCGCCCCGGCCACCGCGAAGTTCACTCCGTCGGCGAAGTTGGAACCCGACGACTCCAGGTACGGGCTCAGGTACCTGATCCCCAGGCTCTCGGCTGCACAGGCATGCAACCGATGGCACGTCGGAGCTGAGCTCTGCTTGCATGGAACTAAACGAGCGATGGTTTGGACGCAAGGCACGTACCAATGAAGTCGATGTAGAGGCGGCCGTCCGACCAGCGGCCGGTGGTCCGGTTGAAGAAGCGGCGGCCGGCGGGCGGGCCGAGGTAGAAGCCGTAGGCGGCAGGGAGGGAGCCCGTGTCGGAGTTGGAGTCGCCGAAGTTGAACAGGACGCACCTGCCATCCGCCCTGCGTGGGAGCTCACAGCACTGCAGGGCGACGACGGCGGCGGCGAGGATCACGAGCCCTCGAAGCATTCTTACCATGTTCTCTCGATTAATCAGCTTTGATCTCAACTGCTTGCTCCAGCGTTTCCTTATCCTCCTCCGAAGTTGACTACTATTTTGTAGGTGTCTGGGTCGACTCTTCCTTTTTTAATGTCAACCGATCCTTTGAACAGCTGGATACAAATAAAGGTTTCATTGACCTTCTTGCTATGTCTTCATCGATCTCGATGGAACCTGAGGGTAAGGATAAGGGGAGTGAGCGAGTTGTTGAGTAAATAGGTAATTTTTCATTAAATTAATCTACGAGTAAATCACTAGCATGGCATTGATACAAATAAACACATACTGATATTCAGTTAAACTAGCACATACTACGCTAATTGCAGAAATGTCTACGTATAACGCTAGCATGGCTAAAACAGAAAACAGTATGAGCGGGATAAACGAGTTATACCCTCCAGTTGGCCATGCAGAGGCCGCGGCTTTGGTGGCAGCAGCGGCGTCCTCGGCGGCCTTTTTGTCGGCTTCAGCTTTCTCGGCAGCGGCACGTTCGGCGTCGGTGATGATGATGATGAAGGCGACGCGGACGTAGAGGAAGTAGACGATCGGAAGCGTGCAGTCGCGTAATCGCTACCCAAAAACCTATTCGCCCCTCACCCCGTACAGGAACCAGAAGGGCGTGGTTTCGGAGACCTGCTCTCCCGTCGACCGTGTACGCGGCGGACGGGATGGAGTCACCGGCGGCAGCAGCAGCAAAGGAACGACGATGGGCAGCCGCGTGGAGAAATGTGGGCTCGACCCACGTCCGAGTCCGTGACAGGCCACGATCTGACGTCTCAGATCGTGGCCCAGCTGTCAGAGAACTCTCCGTTAGTGACTGGCAAAAATAAGCGCGTAGGTGTGAGCTCGGCTCGGCTCAATCCCGCAACCCGCGTCGCGTCGCGTCGTGGCGAGGCGTGGCGGCGGAGGAGGAGTGCGCGATGGCCTCTTCTCTTCTCAAGCTCCAATAGCATGTAGAAGAGAAACCCTTATAAGGAGGTCCAACTCCTTTTCCACTTCCGGGGTGGGACTAAACTTCCCACTACACCTAGTGTCACATAACCACATGGGCCCTTAGAGATTTTTCAGAAATTGCTATATGGGCCTAGAGCCCATCTCAAATTTCAGCAATCCCCCACCAGATCTCGAGGGCCCATTGTGTCCTTTGTTCTAATTACTGTTTCGATATACCAGTGTTTCGGTGAAGAACTATTAAGGTTGAGCTTCACCTAGAGCAAGTAGTTACACTCCTTCACAATTGAACAATAGACTATGCCTTGAATTGTCAGTTTGGCGTAAAGAAGTTTCACCACATGTCTTACTAGTACTAGGCTGCCGAAAGCTGACCCCTCGGGTGGAGCATATAAGTCACACTCCTAGCCTATTCATGATCTTACTAGAGATCACCCCAATCTCATAGACTGTGACCAGCAGTTGGACTCATATAGGTTTGTTTCTCCAAAGATCGCTCTGTAGGATGGCATCTTGCTTATATAAGCTTCGGAACACATTAAGACAGTAGTCATCCTACCATACAGTATCGAGAGCATTGCATCTCCAACGGAGTGGGTTAGTATAGTTACTCTCCTCAGTTCACCACTGGCTTGTTTTCCCAGGTCCTAATTCATGGGATCTCCGATCACTTTGGTTGGGTTACTACCATGGCAACTTATGTGGGTCTCATACCCATCTCCCTCGATGCATTATCTATCACTACACGTGATAGCCCTTTCGTAAAGGGATTTGTCAGATTCATAGCCGTATGGACATACTCCAACGCTATCACTCCGGAGTTTCTTAATTTTCTGACAGCCTTTAATCTTATTTTTATGTGTTTGTTGGACTTCATGTTGTCCTTTGAACTTGTCACCTTGGTGATGACAGTCTGATTATCGCAGTTCATAAGGATAGCCGGAACCGGTTTATCAACCAATGGCAAGTCCATCAAAAGATCTCGAAGCCATCCTGCTTCGACACCAGATGTGTCTAATGCTGTTAATTCTGCTTCCATAGTCGATCTCGTTAAGATCGTTTGCTTGCAAGACTTCCAAGAAACAGCGCCACCTTCAAGAGTAAACATATACCCAATTATGGCCTTCATCTCATCAGCATCAGAGATCCAATTTGCATCACTATACCCTTCAAGTACCGACGGGTATCCGGTATAGTGAAGTCCATAGTTCATAGTACCTTTCAGATAGCGCATAACTCTTTCAACAGCATGCCAATGTACATCACCCGGTTTGGAAACAAACCGGCTCAGTTTGCTCACAGCAAACGCGATGTCAGGCCTCGTTGCGCTCGCTAGGTACATTAGTGAACCAATGATTTGAGAGTATCTCAATTGATCTATAGTCGTGCCTTTGGACTTTCGAATCAACACGCTAGGATCATATGGTGTTTGAGATGGTGTGCAGTCCGAATATCCAAAACGACTCAACACCTTCTCAACATAGTGGGATTGCAGAAGTGTAATCCCACCCTCATTATCTCTCAGTAGCTTGATGTTCAAGATAACATCAGCCACACCAAGGTCTTTCATTTCAAAGTTCTGAGACAGAAACAACTTGACCTCCCCAATGACTTTGAGGTTGGTTCCGAATATCAGTATGTCATCAACATACAAGCACAGTATAACTCCTTCGCCCCCACCATGGCGATAGTATACACATTTGTCAGCCTCATTAACAACGAAACCAACAGATGTCAGAGTTGTATTAAACTTATCATGCCATTGCTTAGGTGCTTGCTTCAGGCCATATAAAGATTTCAGCAACCTACACACCTTTCTTTCCTGACCATCTATCACAAAGCCATCTAGCTGTTGCATATAGATTTCCTCATTTAGCTCTCCATTCAAAAAAGCCGTCTCAACATCCATCTGGTGGACGAGAAGACCATGCAAGGCCGCCAACGAGAGTAATACTGTAATGGTGGTCAGTCTAGCCACAGGTGAATAAGTATCGAAGAAATCTTCCTCTTCTTTCTGGTCATAACCCTTGGCCACAAGCCTAACCTTGTACTTTTCAATCGTACCATCGGGCCTAAGTACGCAAGTACGAGAGTGTTGTCCTTATCTTTGCTCATTTCTCATAGGGAATGATCTCATTATCCTTTGTCGGAACTTTATTCAGGACATGACATGCCGTCAATATAGCCTCCCCCCACCATGCCTTGGATAAACCCAATGTATCTAACATGGCATTAACCAAATCAGTTAGAGTATGGTTTTTCCGCTCGGCAACCCCGTTTGACTGGGGTGAATAGAGAGGCGTCCTCTCATGAATAATGTCGTGTTCCGCACAGAAAGAATCAAACTCACTCGAGAAGTACTCTCCACCACGATCTAACCGGACTCGTTTAATTTTCTTTTCAAGTTGATTCTCAACTTCTGCCTTATAGATTTTAAAGTAGTATAGAGCCTCATCTTTAGTGTTAACAGATACACATAGCAATATCTAGTGGAGTCATCTATCAATGTCATGAAGTTTTTTTTTCCACCTTTAGTCAACACTCCATTCATCTCACAAAGATCAGAATGTATGAGTTCTAATGGTGCCAAGTGTCTCTCCTCCGCGGCCTTGTGAGGCTTGCGAGGTTGCTTAGGTTGCACACATGAAAGGCACTTAGAACCTTTGGCTAAGGTGAAATTCGGGATTAAATCCAACTTGGCTAGTCGCGTCATAACACCGAAACTAATGTGACAAAGACGTGAATGCCAAACTTCAGATTCATTAACATTCGAATGAATATGGTTCACGACTTTATTACAAAAATCTGCGAGGGAAAGGAGGAACATCCATCTGCTTTCATAACATTTTCCAACAAAGAGTCCATAATTCGTAACAACTAATTTATTAGACTCAAAAACCAACTTAAACCCTTCTCTACATAGAAGGGAACCACTAACGAGGTTCTTCTTGATGGCGGGGACATGCTGCACGTTCTTCAGCTGCACGATCCTTCCCGAAGTAAACTTCAGATCGACCGTGCCAACACCATGAACAGAAGCACTCGCGCCATTCCCCGTCAATACGGACCCGTGGCCTGTGACCTGGTAAGAAGTGAACAATGAAATGTCAGCACACACATGTACACCTGCACCTGTGTCCACCCACCAATCAGTGGGCTGAAACACTGAAAAAACAGTAAATAAATTACCGTACCCAGGTGCACCATTCTCATTGTTGTCCACAATCATGTTGACGGACTTGGAGTCCTGTCATGACTTCTTGTACTTGTTTGGGCACTTGTTGGCCCAATGTTCAATCAAAACACAAGTAAAGCAGCCCTCATCCTTCTTGTTTTTCTTGAAAGTCTTCTTACCCTTCTTCTTAAAGTCGGTATTGTGTTGGACACTGTTCTTTCCCTTGGACTTGTGGGAGTTGAAGTTCTTCTGGTTCACCATGTTGGCGACAGAAGTCCCTTCGGCCCCTTTCCCGTGCAAGTCCTTTGCCCTTGAATTCTGCTCAACACTCAGATGGCCAATGACATCCTCCATAGAGAATTCACGCCTCTGATGTTTCAGAGTGGTGGAAAAGTTCCTCCAGGAATTAGGGAGCTTAGCGATTATGCAGCCCGCGACAAACTTGCCCGGTAACTCGCACTTAAGAAATTCAAGCTCCTTAACAATGCATATTATCTCATGAGCCTGCTCCAATACAGGACGGTTTTCAACCATCTTGTAATCATGGAACTGCTCTATAATATGCATCTCGCTCCCGGCATCGGCTGCCCCGAACTTAGATTCGAGCGCCTCCCACAAGTCCTTGGCGACATGCACATGTAAATATGCGTCGACCAGTTTATCTCCGATCACGCTAAGAACTGCTCCGAGGAACACAACGGTGGCCTCCTTGAACGCCTTCTCCTGTTCAGGAGCAATCGTTCCCGTGGAGACACCGGTGACCCAGAACACGTTCATAGCCGTGAGCCATAAAGTGGTCTTAGTCTGCCAACGCTTAAAATACGAACCGGTAAACTTATCCGGTTTCAGTGCAGCGACAAAGCCACTTGCCAAAAAATTCCTACACATAATAGGTTTTTGGATTGTTGAGTAAATAGGCAATTTCTCGATTAAATTAATCCACGAGTAAATCACTAGCATGGCATTGACACAAATAAACACATACTGATATTCAGTCAAGCTAGCACATACTACGCTAATTGCAGAAATATCTACGTATAACGCTAGCATGGCTAAAACAGAAAATAGTAAGAGCGGGATAAACGAGTTATACCCTCCAGTAGGCCATGCAGAGGCCGCGGCTTTGGTGGCAGCGGCGGCGTCATCGGCGGCCTTCTTGTCGGCTTCAGCTTTCTCGGCGACGGCATGTTCGGCGTCGGTGGACATGATGATGATGAAGGCGACGCGGACGTAGAGGAAGTAGACGACTGGAAGCGAGCAACCGCATAATCGTTGCCCAAAAAACTATTCGCCCCTCACCCCGTACAGGAACCAGAAGGGCGTGGTTTCGGAGACTTGCTCTCCCGTCGATCATGTACGCGGCGGACGGGATGGAGTCACCGGCGGCAGCAGCAACAAAGGAACGACGGTGGGCGTGCGCGTGATCTGTTCGTGGCGGCTAGGGTTAGGAGACACCGCACACTTATATAGGCGCAGCCGCATGGAGAGACGTGGGCTCGACCCACGTCCGAGTCCATGACAGCCCACGATCTAACGTCTCAGATCGTGGCCCAGCTGTCAGAGAACTCTTCGTTAGTGACTGGCAAAAATAAGCGCGTAGATGTGAGCTCGGCTCGGCTCAATCCCGCAACCCGCGGCGCGGCGCATCGTGCCGAGGCGTGGCGAGGCGGGCGGCGGAGGAGGAGTGCGCGAGGACCTCTTCTCTTCTCAAGCTCCAATAGCATGTAGAAGAGAAACCATTATAAGGAGGTCCAACTCCTCTTCCATTTCCGGGGTGGGACTAAACTTCCCACTACACCTAGTGCCACATAACCACATGGGCCCTTAGAGATTTTTCAAAAATTGCTATATGGGCCTAGAGCCCATCTCAAATTTCAGCACGAGTACCCCTGGGCAGCTGGGCGTAGCCACACCTTTTCC
This sequence comes from Triticum urartu, assembly GCF_003073215.2. Taxonomy (NCBI): domain Eukaryota; kingdom Viridiplantae; phylum Streptophyta; class Magnoliopsida; order Poales; family Poaceae; genus Triticum; species Triticum urartu. Next base: position 59,028,691 of record NC_053022.1, read on the forward strand.
TTATTTTTGAGCATCTTCAACAGTCGCGCGGGCAACGCGCCGCGTGCTAAAAACTCATTTGCCGCACGCCCTTCACCTGGTTTGATGCGGCCGGTAGCGCTGGCTCCAGCAGCCGCGTTAAAATTGAGAGCACGCGCGTAGCTTTAGCGGCCGTGCTAAAATGCAGCATGCGCTAAACATTGCGTACATTTTTTAAATAATATAAAACAATAAAATAAAATTCATAGATCAAAACGATACATAGATATTTTACATAGTTCCATAACATAGATGGATAAGAAACTACGGTGCAACAATTTTAAAAAAACTACTAGATAGTGTAATTACAGCCTACTCCCAGTCGTCATCATCATCATCATCGCCATCCTCGCTGGTCTGGTCCGAGGTATTGAGCCACATGTCTTCCCAACGATCATCATCAGACGAAAAGATCGACTGCCCACCATTTTCAACGATTTCGCACTGCGATAACGCCAGGGCCTTCCGCCGACGCATGTCCAACCGCTCCTCGCGGCGCTTTGCCGTCTCCTCGCGGCGCCTTGCCCAGAAGGCTTCCTCGTTGGCGACGTCCTCCGGGTGGCGCTGGCGCCACTCTGCCATGGCCCGCTCGTCCTCCTCGACGAGGAGGAGGCGGCGCTGCCGCCGAGCGTGCTTCGCACGGTTCTGATCCGTGATAAGACGAGGCGGAGGGGCGACGTCCTGCGCCTGCTGGCGCATTTCGACATCCTGGAAGTTCATCTGATGGTGCGGCCTGTCCAGGCGCCACGCCGCCGCGTCGTAGACGCGTGCAGCCTCGTGCGAGGTCCGAAACGTACAGAGGCCGAACCGAACGTCGCCGGACCGAATCTCGATGGAGTATCAGCCGTTGGGGCACTGGCGGACGCCGCGGTAGCTCGACGCTCCTCGGCGGCGCGACGGCATGATGACGCGTCGGTGGCGGGACGCTGAAGCGGCGAGGAGAGGAAGCGGTGGACGCCCTGGAGCGGCGAAGAAGCTACGAGGCGCGTGTGGCAGTATGGATAGGCGTGTGGTGAGTGTTAAGACTTAATTAACACAAGTTAATTAAGAGATTAAATCTCCACTTATCCAAACTGTCATATAAAGAGATGCAACTCTTGTAACCGTCGTGTCCTTTCGGATGCGCCCCTTCGGGGATTATAAATATGTAACTTGTCATTGTCAATAGACACAGTTTTTCATTACTATCAGATTGCGTCTCGTTCTATTTCAATACGTTATCACCACGCTCCAGGCAGAGCGACTCCACCGGTGCGGCGTTCCCCGGCTACGGCATCGCTCGCTAGTTGGACGGCCTCAGCCCTCGGCCAGGCGTGGTGGCGCCCGCTACCTCGGCGGCCCTCAGCCCGGCGGAAGTGCTTCCAAGCGGCAGCCTCGCACTGTGCACTGCAACGACATGAATCTCTCGATCTTTAATTGGCTCTTCAAGAGCGATTCCTTGTAGGAAATTAACAGGAGAATGAAGATCAAGGGCATTGGCATCCATCGATCCTAATTTCTTTTTACAGAACATGAATCAAGAAGAGGTAAGATGCCTCACTTCATTACCATCGTCACTGGACTGGTGGTGGCGCTCGCCGCCATCTTGCATCAAGGACGCCATTGCTGGACAATCAGCTTCGTTTGGCCTCGGCCCCTCGCTGGACTGGGAGACCGGAATCACTGGCTTCGCGTCCTGCGGTAACGAGGCGGCGCGGCCTAGGCGCGAAGCCGCCAACGGCCGCCTAACGCGCGACCGCGGCGACGCCTTCCCAGTGACGTATGCGGCTCCCAGCGCGGAGCACGCAGCGGCCCTCGGCCCGACGGTGCTCCTCTCGGTGTGTCGTGGCCACAGGCCCCGCCGTTGTGCTTGGCTTCACGCCCTCCCACTGCGCAAGTCACAGATGGCAGGCTCGGCGCCCATGAGGACAGCCTCCAACCGCGTCGCGGCACAGAAGACCGAGGCCGGCGACGCTCCCAGGCGAACGATGCGGCCCTCGGCTCGCATCCGCGCAGATCAGCGGCGCCAGAGGCAACGGCCCTCTACTGGCCCTCTGCAGCGTCGCCCTTCGGCACGCGTGTGGCAACGAAACCGACGGCCGGAACACTCCTTCCGGCCAAGGAGGCGGCTGCTCCCTCTGGCGTGGCTCCCCGCGGTGGAGACGACGGCGGGCTCATAGTCGTGGCCCTGGCCGTCGAGCCAAAACGGCGACGAGGCGGTTACAGGATTTTTCCTGGTCGAAATCGCTCGGGAGGAAAGAGATAGAACCTTATCTCTTCGCTGGTTTTGCAATTTAGCCCTTGCGGCTTACCTATTTACGGAATAGCCCAAAACTTGTGTCTGTCATCATTTTGTGGCTAATTCCGGGATGTTTCGGGACATTGCAGCTTGGTCCAACTACTTGCTATTTATTAGCACTGATAATATTTAGGCCATATACCGATCATCATTTAGCCCATTTTCTGTTGAGTTTAACATTCCAGAATATGTGGTTATTATGTGGCATGTTCAATGTGTTTGCTATTTAGCAATCCCTATAACATGTCCTATTATTACAATGATACTGTTTTGCGATTGAGATTAAGTTTTCTCGCACAACAATATTGATTTGCGATTGAGAATATTTTTCTCCCGCAAAATAATTTCATAGCGATTGAGATTAATTTTCTCTCGCAAAATATTAATTTACCCTGCTGAATTATCTTGCAACTTGATACAATATCATCTCATTTAATTTGAGGTCTATACAATTCAAGTTTTTCACTTGAACATCAAGTTTGCAACATCATTACTATTCATTATAATAGTGGTGTATTTCTGTTGAGTATGATGTATTCCAGAATGTATGTATCTCCATGTTTGCTACTTGTCGAGATTAATACGTCTATTTGCAATTGAGATTTTGACATTCTTCATGAACATGTCACAACGGTCGAGATTGTTTTCTCCCGCACAACAAAACTTGTAAATTTTTGACAATAACATCTACCTCAATATTAGGAAAACACAAGGTAATGAGTTGAATCTACTGCCCATGTGCAGAGTAACTCTATTACTGTGAGATCTGCATGATCTTCAATGTGTTATGTTCCCACAATTGAGGTTGAGCTTTTTCAAGTTATACACTTGAGTCAAATTTTTGCATTCTTATTACAAAACTATGATGATTTTTAATTTACTTCTTGTAAATAAATTATCTCTGGCTTGCTCTATAAATAATCGATGGCTAACAATTTGAGGCACTTGCCCTCAATGACCACAACTTACTTAAGCTAGCAGGTCATGGACATCAAGATCAGTCTTGCATCCCATGGGATAGCGCGTGCAATCCATGCCATGCCACCGGGACGCAAAGGACCTCAAGGGTAATGGTTTGGAACTCATTTCAAACCCTCAACCTGACACCATCAAGCTGTCACGAGACCCTATGAGCATGGAGAGCATGATGGTTGAATATGCATCAACCGACATGTTTGGAGACTATACATTTAGTCCCTTAGTCTCCTTAGTGATCTATTTATTTATGTCCATTTATGATGTTCTAATAAGAACATCATTATTGTTGTCATTATATATTGTATATCACAATATATTGTATCAGCACTTTGATACAAATTCATTTGTATGTATTCTATATATCCGACATTAATTTTCTTGAGAATCTTCATATCTATATATAGATTTCTACGGGAGTCAATCCGATGAAAATTGATATGTGCCTTGTGGACATTTGCATCACAAACTCTATACTCAAGGAAGTTCAATGTTTCCACTCTCATTGAGAGAAAGGAGATATTTTAAAATCGCTAGATGCAATGAGGTATTTGTTGGCTCAACTCGAGTCATATTTACTATCCCCGTGGGTACTCGAGTAACGTCGGGATGTTTCATTGCTTCTCAAGTTTAACTCGTACCCTATTAAGCTATAGAGATATTCGTCAAAAATGGTTTCCATAGCGAAACCTATGCCGACAACAAAGAGAAATATCTTCTCTGATATGGCAAGCACATTCTCTATGTATCATCTGGGTTGTACTACACATACTACAGAACCCGTAGCACATGTTGCATGCGAGATAGTTTTCCAGAGTGTCTTTTGCATGACAAACTTGGCATTCCAGCTTTGGTCATCATTGACATTGGGTTGAAACCGAAACTATCAACAATTCCAATGGTTTATGATTATTATGATGCTTAATTCTTACAATATTTGGATTTTGTGTGCACTACATGTGACACAGGGAGGCAAATTTTAAGGCTCACACACCTTAAAGTGTATGCATAACCACTCAGACTCCTTGAATGCATCAAGTCGAGGTAAATGGCTCTTCCCAACCATTGAGTAGACTATTCAGGTATTCCATGGTTCTAAAAGACATATCTACATGATGGTCTTAAGTGTGTGCTTTATTCACACGAAACCATTGGCTTATTATCCTGACAACGATTTCAACCAAATCGAATGGATAATATTGCAGAATTCTCCTTGAGTGCCTTCTCTATGGCCCTCAGATTAAAGTTTAGCAATTTGTCCTAATGTCTAGACTCAAAATGGTTTGGTAGAATCCTATCAAAAGAGTTAAGCTCATTGCATTATCTTTACTTTGTAATTGCAACTTACCAATTTTACATTGGAGTCATGCAGTTTTACACGCTCATGACAGAACTGCATAATATTATTCCCCTCTATCTTTGATATGTGGATATCTACCAAGTATTTCCTATCTGCGGTAATTCGGTTGCATACCGATATCACCACCCGGCGTACATCATTGGCCCCTCAACATATAGTTGGGATCTATGTGAGGAATAACTGTATTACCGTCAATACCTCAAGCCCCTCACACGGGAAGTTATTCAAGGCCAGTATGCTGATTCAATGAGGAACATTTCCAGGCATTAGGGGGAGATTTCAAGTACCATAAAGAATGCCAGGAAATTAGTGGAATGTTCAACACATTTCTGCCTCAAATCCACATACTCAAAGATCTGAACCATGCATTCAGAACATTTGCAACACATTGCAAATAACCTGCCAGATTCATTTGCTGACTATAAAGGTGTCACAATCCTACAATCCTGCAAAATATGCCCGAAAGAGTGAAGGTACCAATAAGAATCACTCCACTCCCCATTCGAAGCAATAGGGGGAGGTGTATGGCAATAGTACATCAGGATTTAGCTTCTTGCAAGCAAGGATATCAAGGCCTGTGAATCAGTAAATGCAAGTCAACTTCACATTGACAGACACCTAATGGGTAGTATACACCCAGTGGACGGGAAACCTCCACCAACCCAGGTCATAGTGCACACAATGACCGGGACATCGGAATACCCGACTCAATCGCATTAGGAAATCGCGAGCAGTCACCATGGGTAACGATATTTCCATCAACTATATATTGATATATAGATTCTGGAGAAACATATAACCGGAAGTCTACAATTGTCGACATACATTTCTCAACTAGATTGAAAAAACCTTTCAAGTGATTCAGATCCAAAGACCATGGCCATGGCAAAGTGTGAACAACACTCGGACTGAACTCAAGCAAAGGGTATAATCTTGGTAGAAATAATCTTGCTCAATAATGGAAGGTATTCATAAGCAATACTTACACCAGTTTTCTTCTGAAAACAGAATTGAGAACAACAAGGTGGTGAAATATAGAGCAAGTATTGTAGCACAAGGGTTCACGCAGATACCCAACTATTCTCAGAGGTGGAATCTCTTTCTGATAACTTATATCATTGACAGCATAAAATCATCTATCTTTGCAGTTGATAGATGTAGTGATTACATATCCATGTGGATCACTAGATTCAGACATATATGATTGATTCCCGATGAAATCTCAATTCTGAATCGAAATACAAAATGCAACATACATTGTGTAGAATCAGTAAGTCACCATACGACTTATTGTTGTCGGTACATATGATACAACCGACGTAGTGGGTTCCTTATGCATAAGGATTACTCCTACAATGATGATTATCCATATTTGTGTGTCTGCAATGATGACACATGTAATTATCTAAATGACGGAGTTTAAAATAAAGGATTTGGGTAAACCAAAATACCGCTCGTTACTACAACTTGAGCACCTTCATTCATACATTATGGTTTACTATGTTGTCTATATCCAAATATATTGGAGAAATTCATTGTGGATAAATCTTATCCATCCATAACTCTCATGGCAGTTCATTCTCTAGACATAGAGGAAGATCTATTTAGACCAAGAGATGATGGAAATAAGATATTGGAACTCAACGTTCCGTAATGCCATTGGATCCACCAAACACAATTGGTTGGTACTCAAGAATATCTTTCGATATCTCCAAGGCATCAAACATTTTGTCCTGGTTTTTCAGTTTCACAGAAATGTGAACACCGATATCGTTGGATACATCGATCAGATCCCCACTATGTCAGATCGTAGACAAGCTTAGTGTTACTACTAGGTGTGGTAGCCCTCTCATGAAGAGTCTTCGAAACAGACATCATGGCTATATCCACCAACCATTATCTCAAAGATAATGTTGCTTGTGTTGCTCGGATGCAAACAGGTTACATAATAAGCAATATCACTATATTGCATATCTTGTAAGTCAAATCATATGACTGATTTGTTCACCAAGTCTCTACCAACTTCTACATTCCGGAAATATGTTCATGAAATTGGTATATGACGGCTTCGGAATTTGCAAGAATCAAGGGGAGTATCTTCCTGAATTGTTCCTGTTAAAAGCATCATATTATACTCTTTTTCCCTTCATGAGTTTACTTTATAGGTTCTCATGAAGGTTTTTAATAAGGTAATATCAACACAAGACAATATGTCATATTTTCTGTTTTCCCCACCGGGGTTTTTAAGAAAGTATATACGACATATTTATTGTCCTTTAATTCTATGGGGTTTTCTCATATTGAGTTAAACAGACAATAATCATTATATGTTGCATTATTTTCTCCTTATTTTCCCACAGGGTTTGAAGGAGTTTTAGCAACATATCAAACACCCATCTCCTCACATTTTTCCCACAGGGTTTTTCGAGGAGACTTACCTAAGTTGATGATGATGATACTACATGGACAAGCGTAGATTAGGGGGAGTGTTAAGACTTAATTAACACAAGTTAATTAAGAGATTAAATCTCCACTTATCCAAACTGTCATACAAAGAGATGCAACTCTTGTAACCGTCGTGTCCTAACTTGTCATCATCAATAGACACAGTTTTTCATTACTATCAGATTGCGTCTCGTTCTATTTCAATAGCGAGCGCCGCAATTTATAGACGCGCGGGAAGCGGCACACCAAAAGTAGCGCGCGAGCTGCCGCCCTTTGCCGTGCCGCGCGTGCGTCTCTTGGCGCGACTGTTGGAGATGCTCTTAAGAGAATGCAGGCCCTCGGACTGATTTGCTAGGATACAAACACGAGGCAGCAGTATCTACTCAAGTTCAACAACTTAGTGGTTCCGAGGATTTGTCAACTTGTTCAGTTTGTACCAGATAGCAAAATTGAAAAACTTGACAGTATCTGACAGAACAATGTGATGAGTACAAATGAATTATAGCCTGGATCCATGAACAAATACTGGACCAAATATTGGCGGTACATAGGGTGCATCCTTCATTGCATAGCACATGAGCTCAGGGGAAAACGGTCGAAACACTTCTCATCTACTTACAGAATCATGGGTGGTTTGTTACATCGGCAGTAGGGGGAAAGAATACATGACATCGAGGTCTCGGACGAGAAAAAGAATAATAATCACATGTGTCATCGCCTATATCCCGTGTGGCTGCAGGCAATCTCAAATTCCTGGGGTTTCTAGTAGACGACAACTGGATTTGTTCTGAACTAAACTTCAAGCAGCCGTCTGACGGATCACCATCCTACAAAGGCACAGTTCTTCCGAGCATGTTCAGGGATGAGCTTCACCAGGATGTCCATTGGCACGCCCTTCAACTCTGTTCAAGTCCAGCACACCAGAGTTGAAGATAAGTAGGGTTATAAACATTTGATTAGTGCTAGTGCGAGTGCGAGTTAATGTTGTAGACTAACCATGGGGCTTAAAGTTAAAGAGGGGAGGAAGAAAACGGCCGTTCGGTAAACGGGTGTTTGGGTCCCGGAGTTCATCGAAGAATGGATGAATTAATGCTTCCAACTGTATCAGGAAAGCAGGTAGGAATGTAAGCTACAGCTTGCACAAAACAGCATCCGTTCGAATACAGGGAAGCAAAAGCATTTAATTTAACAGTGATGACTATAAATCAAACTTCTCTAGGAAACAATATTTGCTCAGCAACACTCACAGCAGTTGAACGCAGGCTTGGTGAATATTGCAAGAGTCTGGAGACAAGATCTACTGCTTCAGCAGGCATTCTTTTATGGAAGATCTGATGGAAATAAAAATAATAATGTTATACTGAAGCCTTAGAAGCAAATAAAACAACTAACAAAAGGTTCCTACCTTGTGCCATGGGTGAGCTTTGATTTGTGGGAATTTAAACTCTGTATAATTTGGATTCATGCACTTAATTTCTTCTCTTGTAGGGGTACCTAAAACCTGATGGGAAACAATGTAAGTAGGTGTAAATACAACTAAAAGATGGTAACTTCCTTGGAAACAATGTAAACAGGAACAAATACAATTAAACAGACAGCAACTTCCAGGGGAGAAAGATTGTGAATGTACCTTGATGATTTCAACAAGCTGATCAACACCACTGTCGCCAGGGAATATAGGCTATTAGGAAAGAGAATGGATCTTAGGCTGACAGATCCCATAAGCTGGATAGTTTAATAATCACATATAAATTGTGTGGTCATTTACCTGTCCTAGAAGGAGTTCAGCAAGAACACAGCCAGCAGACCAAACGTCAATTGCCGTTGTGTATTCAGTAGCACCAAATATGAGCTCTGGGGCTCTATAGTACCTTGAACAGATATAGGAAATATTTGGTTCTCCTTTTACCTATCAAAAATAAAAAGTAGTTAGACAACATGAAAATGGCAATGTCGTGCAAGTGTGAATATCAGGTAATGTATGATCATACCAACACTTTCGCACTTCCGAAGTCACATAATTTCAATTGGTGTGTATGTGGATTCACCTGGCAAAAATAATTTTTCATCAAATCAGCTGACTATACCAAAAGTAGTGCTTAACTATACATTAAATGCTTCAGGAAGTGTTCAATTGATTTGTAATGTACGAACCAGAAGATTTTGAGGCTTGATGTCTCTGTGGCATACTCCAATGCTGTTGTGAATGTATGCCAAAGATCTACATATCTGTCAATTATAATGAATTTAACAACTTATGGTCAGTACTAAGCAGTGCTTGAATAGATTTAACAGACTTTTGGCAGGAAAAGAGCATGAACTTTACCTGATACATGTACAGTTTTGCATATATCAAGGGCATGCGTTGGTTCATCTTGTTGTAATGCTTAATGACACGATGAGCAGTCTCCGGCACATACTCAAGCACCAGGTTGAGGTAAAGCTCCTCCTTCTCAGTCTTTGAGAAAAAACAATGCTTTAAAGCCACAACATTTGGGTGGTCAAGAACTCGCATCGTTTGCAGCTCACGGTTCTTATATCTCTTGTCTTGAAGAACCTTCTTTATAGCCACCGTCTCCCCAGTTTCAAGACACTTAGCCTATGCAAGATCATTCAGAAAAAGTTGGAGCCATCAGGAATTGCTAAATAAAAGTATACACAAATTAACACATCAAGACACTAAAAAATACTGATTTATCCAGTAACAAACCTGGAAAACAGTTCCAAATGACCCATTACCAACCACGCGCTCAGCCATGTAGCTAATGGTCTGCAATGCAGATACATAGCTTAGTAGAGAGAAATTATTGAGCTTCGGAGAGGATTGCAATAACACCAGTTAATATAGATTCTTTTACATACCTGTTTTGCTTGCCCATTTCTTCCCTCAATGCTTGTGACTATAATATGGCCTGGTTCCGTCCCATTGCCGTTGACTACTATATCCTCAGGGTCCTGCATTGTTCAGACACAAAATTAGGAACTGATCACCTGCCAAAAGACATAAGGTGAAGTGGTCAACCAGTCTAGGGAGATTACCCTGTCATCCCTTATGCTCATATTGCCCATCTCGTTCGGAAGTCGGTCGGCATCACCACTAGTACTCGTGTCATTCTGAAAGCGCGAGGAAGGACGCACCGCACCAACCGAGGCCATAATGTGGTAGAATTACCCAATAAGAGTTACAGGCTACCGTTCAGAATGCACCGTACTTGGTTAACCTGCAAAAGGCAGCATTACTGTGAGTCAGAAACGTACAGGTAAGTCGATCGTCTAAAGGAGGTGACCAGGATAATTGTCTAAGGACGTCCACTTCTGGTTGCAGACAATTTCTATTGCTTGATAGGCTTGAAGATACTGAAAAGTTTATAATTTTACACTCCCAACGCCCTCTCGACAGCCAAATTCCTAGCAAGATTGGAGCCTGTTCTCGGTGGCTCAAACCAGTTCTTGTCACAAGCCAGAAAATTAGACTGGTTCCCACATATCATAAAGCTCTGTCTAAAAGTCTGATCATGCAGGACATACTCAGCAACTCGATACCCACCGTTAGCTTCCGAAGCTAGTTGACCAATTCGCGTCTCCTTGCTTGGTACGGTAGGCATATATCGAAATTAAAAACGACACAATTCTCGATCCAGATCACCGTATTTGCATCGAAGCCTGCATCCATCCTCACCAACTCCCCTCCAATCCAAGACATTCAGGACCGCGGAGAACCCAGCAAGAGGACGCAATCGAGCTCCGAGCCCCAAATTTTGCAAGCCAGAAGAGGAAAAAAAAAAGGAAAACAAACACCTATCATCCGAACCGAGGGCAGGCCATCACCTAAAACGCAGCACCCTAAGACCACCGAACCCTAGAACCACGGCTTCTCCCTCGCCCTCGCGCAAGGACCCGCCGGAATCGACGGATCGGAGAAAACGGAGGATGCCCGAATTGATTGATTGATCGATCGATCGATCGATCGATTACCTACCGGGTAAGAAGGCCGGCCTGCCCGACGCGGGGATCCGGGGCGGAATCCGCCTGGCGCGGGGGTGAATTTCCCCCCTCCCTCCCCAGCTCCGGCGCGGGACGTGGGGGGAGGATCGGAGGAGAGGAGGGGGCGGCGAGCGAGCGAGCAGAGCAAATGGGAGGGAGGGGTCGCCAGGGGGGAAAAAGAGGTTATAATGCGGAGGAGGAAAAAAAAGATGTGATTAATTAATTAATTGCGTTGGGTTCATTAACTCGTTGATTAATTAATTAGCAAACCTGTCTGTTTGACCGTTGAAAGGTTCTGGCCCCGGGGCGCCCTCATCGTGTCATGTGATGTGGGGCCGGTTTTATCTTTCTTTGTACTACTTCCTGGTAAATTTGACAATTTTGACCTTGGGATGAAATCAATTCGCGGAATGAACTGCCCGTGAAACTATTTCACAGCACTGACATTTTTGTGTAGCGTCCGCCACGACGGCGCCACACCCTACGGTGCAGCGCCTAACTCGGGGGCGTTGCACTCCAGTCCAGCGTGGCAGCCCCTGGGCCCGCACCCAGTAGTGCAGCGCCTCCGTGCTAGGCGCCACACATGTAATGTGCAGCGCCTAGCGTTCGGGCGCTGCACTGTGACTTAGACGCCAGCCGCCCGCTCCCCCCTCCCCCCACCCCACCCCATTCGTTCAGTTGCAAAAGAAGCAGCGGCGCCGGTGGCTTCCTCCTCTCCCCCTCTCAATCCCCTCTCCCAAATCCTTCAGATCCGACGATTTGGTCCGTGCATTTCTTCACCAATCCATCTTAGAAGGTACTCTCCTCCGATCCCCTTCTTTCTATCCATAGAAAATATGATATTTTGAAGATTTGAGGAATCCTTGTTTGATTAGATTAGATTTGAATCTTGCATGTATTAGAACTTTGCATGTATTACAACCCCTGTTTGTTTGATTTGTGGAACCCTAGTTTAGTTTATGGAAGAGTTATTTGTATGAAGTAGGCATACTTTATGGAAAAGTCATTTGTATGAAGTAGGCCTAGTTATTTGTGGAACCCTAGTTTATTAGTTTTGTTTGATTTGATATGGTTGGATACATAGATTGGTATGGTTGCATCTAGTAGGCATACTTTAATTTATTTGTATTCAAAAGATAATCGTGTTGACAAGAAAGCTTTATTTCAAAATTGTTAGGATGGTTTGGCTTCTCGATGATCACTGGGACAAACAACACCGGTCGTACGCTATGGCGGTGGAGCATCGGGTAATAATTAAAGTGGCCTGTTTTATGAATTTCGTATTTATTTCAAACACAAATGCCCCATATGTAATGTTATGAATTGTTTGTTTGTAGGAGCTTGCACCTTTGAAGCTTCGTTCTCACGGGGTCACCCTTGGGTGGATGCTCTATGATGAGCGATACACACCGTATGTAAGGGAGACAGGACTTCTCCCTTTCATCCATATGGTCAGACGGTCGACGCCACTCAACAATGCTCCAGCACTCATCGCGCTTATTGATCATTGGCGGCCGGAGACACATAGTTTTGAAGGAAATATGCCCTAGAGGCAATAATAAAGTTATTATTTATTTCCTTATATCATGATAAATGTTTATTATTCATGCTGGAATTGTATTAACCGGAAACATAATACATGTGTGAATACATAGACAAACAGAGTGTCACTAGTATGCCTCTACTTGACTAGCTCGTTAATCAAAGATGGTTATGTTTCCTAACCATGAACAAAGAGTTATTATTTGATTAATGAGGTCACATCATTAGTTGAATGATCTGATTGACATGACCCATTCCATTAGCTTAGCACCCGATCGTTTAGTATGTTGCTATTGCTTTCTTCATGACTTATACATGTTCCTATGACTATGAGATTATGCAACTCCCGTTTGCCGGAGGAACACTTTGGGTGCTACCAAACGTCACAACGTTACTGGGTGATTATAAAGGAGCATTACAGGTGTCTCCAAAGGTAGATGTTGGGTTGGCGTATTTCGAGATTAGGATTTGTCACTCCGATTGTCGGAGAGGTATCTCTGGGCCCTCTCGGTAATGCACATCACATAAGCCTTGCCCTTGCAAGCATTGCAACTAATGAGTTAGTTGCGGGATTATGTATTACGGAACGAGTAAAGAGACTTGCCGGTAACGAGATTGAACTAGGTATTGAGATACCGATGATCGAATCTCGGGCAAGTAACATACCGAAGACAAAGGGAACAACGTATGTTGTTATACGGTCCGACCGATAAAGATCTTCGTAGAAAATGTAGGAGCCAATATGAGCATCCAGGTTCCGCTATTGGTTATTGACCAGAGACATGTCTCGATCATGTCTACATTGTTCTCGAACCCGTAGGGTCCGCACGCTTAATGTTACGATGACAGTTTCATTATGAGTTTATATATTTTGATGTACCAAAGGTTGTTCGGAGTCCCGGATATGATCACGGACATGACGAGGAGTCTCGAAATGGTCAAGACATGAAGATTGATATATTGGAAGCCTATGTTTGGACATCGGAAGTGTTCCGGGTGAAATCGGCATTTTACCGGAGTACCGGGAGGTTACCGGAACCCCCCGGGAGCTAAATGGGCCATGATGGGCCTTAGTGGAAAAGAGAAGAGGCAGCCCTACATGGGCTGTGCGCCTCCCCTTCCCCTAGTCCTATTAGGACTAGGAGAGGTGGCCGGCCCCCTCTCTCTCTTTTCCCCCTCCGCGAATCCTATTCCAACTAGGATTGGGGGGGGGGAATCCTACTCCCAGAGGGAGTAGGACTCTCCTGGCGCGCCCCCCTTGGCCGGCCAGCCTCCCCCTCTAGTCCTTTATATACTGAGGTAGAGGCACCCTAGAACACACAAGTTGATCCACGTGATCTATTCCTTAGCCGTGTGCGGTGCCCCCAGCCACCATATTCCTCGATAATACTGTAGCGGAGTTTAGGCGAAGCCCTGCTGCTGTAGTGCATCAAGATCGTCACCACGCCGTCGTGCTGACGGAACTCTTCCCCGACACTTTGCTGGATCGGAGTCCGGGGATCGTCATCGAGCTGAACGTGTGCTCGAACTCGGAGGTGCCGTAGTTTCGGTGCTTGATCGGTTGGATCGTGAAGACGTACGACTACTTCCTCTACGTTGCGTGTCAACGCTTCCGCAGTCGGTCTGCGTGGTACGTAGACAACACTCTCCCCTCTCGTTGCTATGCATCACATGATCTTGCGTGTGCGTAGGAAATTTTTTGAAATTACTACGAAACCCACAACAAGTTTCCATCTTCAGACCGGGGAGATGACCGTGACGCTCCAGGATATTGCTATGATCACCGGTCTTCCCATCAATGAGAATCCTCTATGTATGAGCACCGATTCCGATGGGTGGCGCGCGTAGATGCATGCCCTTATCGGTATGTCCGGAGCCTCCGGAACCAGCAGCAAAAGACAAGAAGAAGGAAAGAGTCGCAGCCGGTGCTACTTTCACGTGGATTACTGAGCACTTTGGTACTTGCCCACCGGAAGCTGATGAGGACACGGTCAAGACATATGCTCGTGTCTACATGTGGTACGTGATATCCAGGACTATGTTTGCTGATAGCACAGGCAAGAATGCTCCATGGATGTGGCTGAAGGCGTTGACCGTCTTCGATAGCAATTGGAGTTGGGGTTCGGCGACACTGGCTTACTTGTATAGACAGGTATGAAGTTGTTTCCTTTTCACTTCATTGCTACATTATGAATGTGATCTTGCTCTTAATTGAACCATGTTCTCTTTTATGTGCAGTTGGACGAAGCCTGTTGTAGGTCATCTGGAGGTATTGGTGGTTGTTTGCTCGCACTTTCCATATGGAGCTGGGAGCGTTTGTCGGTTGGACGTCCGAAGACCGTGAAGTACGATGATTGGGACGACAAAGGCGACCCACTACGGCGACCCACTTGGGCTCACAAGTGGGATGTGTTAAATGAGACGACAGATGATCCCTCGGTCATGTACAAGTTGTACCAGAGCGAGCTTGATGTGATCACGCCTGAGCAGGTGAATTGACATTGCATAAGTGATTATGATGCTTCTATTGCAAGTCGATATCAATTTTGCATTCTATCCCATTTTACAGGTGATATGGGAGCTGTATGGAACAGGAGACAGTTTTGGTAACCCTTTAGAGTTCAGGCTGAATCTGATGTGCACTAGGGATATGGATCTCTGGCGTATGCGGTGCCCACTCATATGCAACTGGGCGGTTGAGCTTCACCTCCCACATCGAGTGCGCCATCAGTTTGGTTTGTTCCAGGCACATCCGCCAGAGTGGGAGGACACGGACAAGTTGCTACACGTGTAAGATATAATTAACCTTGAGCACTTAGCAGCTTCTCGGCGGTTTCGATGCTACTAATATTATGTTTCTAACTTGCAGGTTGGATAGGAAAAGGCAGCGGAAGATTAAGGATTGGGACCGGTGTTGAATGTGCCTATTGATAAAGTCTTGACCCCCGTGATCAAGTTTTTTGTGTGCGAGCAATTTGTTCAACAAAGTGGCGAACCGCTTCTCGAAGAAAGCGAGACAACAATCTTGAAGATCATCGGCCAACTCCTTAAGGCCACATGCCCTGTAGAAGTTAGAACAAAAGTGCCTCATGCACCATCGATGGTGCAACGGAGCATGCCCGGGAATGTCAATCTCCACCGCGTTAAGAATTCCTGGATGTCGATCCGATATGACACAAATTTCTCTTTGAGCGGGTAACACCTTCGTCCTCAAAATACGCAAAAACCACTCCCAGTTGTCATTGTTCTCCGCCTCAACCAAAGAAAATGCCAATGGCAACACCCGGTTATTGGCATCACTTGCTATCGCAACCAACAAGGTGCCCTTGTATTGTCCGGTCAAGAACGTGCCATCAATGGCGATGACCGGCCTACAGTGTTCGAAAGCCCTCACGCATTGCTCGAACGCCCAAAATGCACGGCCAAATACTCGGACTTTCCTTCCTTCATAAACCGTTGTTTGGTGCCCATGAGGCTCGACAACATGAACCATGCCCGGGTTTATGGCGGCCATGGCTAACAACAACCTAGGGATTCGGTTGTATGCTTCCTCCCAAGTACCATACAACATCTTAAATGCGGCTTGCTTCGCCTTCCATGCCTTGCCGTACTTCACCTTGTAATGAAAGATGGCTTTCACAAGGTCAATGACATGTTGGACGCTCATTGTTGGAAGTGTGGATATTGAGTTGGAGAGCCTGTAAGCGATGAACTCGGAGTGAGTTATCTGTGGTCTTGGGACACAATCTTGCCATCCACCCTTTTGCCTCGGCACATGTGAGTTGGCACACAACTCACTATGTGCCAAGCGGGACCTCCTTTCCATGGTCTTGCACGCACAATCCACGGACATATTTCATCTTCACATGCACATGCAACCATGTAGCGCACATTGACGTCCGAGTGCACCACCTTGTGTGGACGATAATGCGTAACCGAGTAGTTGTCGAGCCACATCTTCAATTCCAACAAGGTTTCGAACTTAGACCCTTTAGCAATCCGGTTCTTGTCGTCTCCCAAATCACGGTGAGAGCTTGGCCTAACCCCAAGAGATATAGATTTGCCACCATCCACAACGGCTTCATCCGCGAGACTAACATCCTTAAACAATGGTGTCTTGTGATCCCGACCGAATACCTTCTCGAAAGCTTCGGCCTCCTTCACCGTGAACCCCTCCTCATCAACTTGTTCATCGAGACCTTCGTCATCCGAATCCGATGCATATGCACGGGAAAAAGGGATGGAATGGTCCATTGTCTCTTGCAAATGATATTTGTCAAGATCACCCACATTGTTGTCATGGAGATCAACTTCATTGTCATCGTCCGCATACTCATCATTGTCCTCTTGCAAAGCTTCATCTTGGTTGTTTGTAAACGGGCTCAATGTTGGCCTCACTTCTTGGGTCAAAAGAGGTTCAACAATTTCATCTCGCTTCAAGGGTGGGGGGCTACTAGCAACCAAAGGGGAGGGTTTCTGGTTCAAGTCCAAATGCAAATTTGAATCAACCTTCTTCGTTGCAAATAACTCAAGAGCCTTGTCAAGTGAATCGGCCACCGTTTCCTTGTATGCAACCCAACGTTGCTCCGAGTTGATACACATTGTCTTCCAACGGATGTGCATTCCAAAACCTACATTATGCCTTCCCTCCAACTCAACGATATCACTAGGGTCCATCCAATTCAAATCTTTCCTCACTTGTTGCAAGAGCTCCGCATAGCTAGGACTACTATCAAACACCATATCAAGCTCATCCGGGTCCGGTTCAATATTGCCTTTCAAGAAGGCGTCTTTGTCCCCATGATGAACAAACACACATGTTCTTCCCATCCCTATAAGCATTCAAACAACACAATGTAACATTGCTTCCATGAGTACTAATTTAAGGATTAACACGAAATACAAACCATAATATATATATATCAAACAACAACCCTAACCCTAACCATAAGCCTAACCCTAACCATAACCCTAACAATAACCCTAACCCTAACCATAACCCTAGCACCAACATAAGAACACCCATAAGAATAACCCTAACATACTAACAAAGCCTAATCATAGGAAATTGGCAAACAAAGATCTCACATCTCCATGCAAATCTCTAGATCCAAACAAAACTAGGGTTTCCCCAAACTAGCATTACTTGGATCAAAACAAGGGGATCGGAGAAGATTACCTTGAGGAAGGGTTTGACTTCGAAATCCACGGACAAATTCTTCAAATTTGCAAGATTTGGGAGAGGATTTGAGAGGAGGAGAGAGTGGGAGAGGGGGCAAAGCTCGGGTTGGGGTGTGTGGGGTGGGGGGAGTGGGGGAGGGGGGCCAAGCCGCTGGATAAGTCACAGTGCAGCGCCCGAGGGCTAGGCACTGCATATTACATGTGTGGTGCCTAGCTCGGAGGCGCTGCACTGCTGGGTGCGGGCCCAAGGGCTGCCACGGTGGACTGGCGTGCAACACCCCAGAGCTGGGCGTTGCACCGTAGGGTGTGGCGCCTGCGTGGCGGGCGCTACACAAAAGGGTCAATGATGTGAAATAGTTTCGCGGGCAGTTCATTTTGTGAATTGATTTCGTCCCGAGGTCAAAATTGTCAAATTTGCCCTACTTCCTCTCTCTCAGTTTACAGGGCATGCGCGTATCCTTAGGTCATCAATTTGACCAACCTTATACAAGTCATATATTACAAAAAACATACCAATATAAACTTCAAATGTTCTATTTTCAAAAGGTATCATTTTTGTGTTATATAGTTTATATTAGGGTGACAAAATTGGCAACCTAGGTATACGCGTAGGACTTGTAAACTGTGACGAAGGAAGTACTACTCCTATGTGTATTTTATTTTTAAGTCCATTGATCAAAACATTTACTCCCTGCGTTCTAAAATAAGTGTATGAAAATTGTTGGGTCTTGGCGATGTTATTGATAGAGCTTGTGATGTTGACCTGGCTGGCGAGCCAACTTTGTAGTATCTCCTTAGTGTCCCTGATAATGAGGCTGCTTCAGTCTTAGGACAGGGGAAATTTAAGGAAATGGTTGCTACTGCAGCTTCGTATTTATGGCGGGAACGAAGGAATTTTCTTCATGATGAACCAATACAAACACCGAATCAAATTCAACTAGCGGTGCAAGCTTTGGCTGGAAATTTCACATTAGCTAGCTACCCAAAATCTAAGATGAAGCGTGGGGGTTGGACGAAGCCTATTCAAGGGTATATAAAGCTCAATGTGGATGCTAGTTTTGATCCTGATACACTCCAAGCTTCTATTGGAGCTATTCTTTGTGATGATACGGGTATGTTTATTGCAGCCGGGAATGATCGTATTGATATTTGCTTTGATGCTTTGACTGCCGAAGCAACTGCGTTAAGTTGTGGGATGAACTTGGCTCGTACAATTGGATGCAACAAAATGGTTGTGAATTCAGATAATCTTGAACTGATTACGACAATGAATTCAGGGGGCTCACCTTCGGGCTTTGCAAGTGCCTTGTTTGATGATTGTTATTTCATGTCGCTTGATTTCACTCATGTAAATTATGAGCACTGTCCTAGAGAGGCTAATGTAGCCGCACATGAGATAGCCAGTCTAGCTAGATCTTCTTCTCTTAGTACTTGGATGGATGATGCCCCTCAGGCAATAATTCCTGTCCTTATAAATGATGTAATATTGCTCGTGAATGAATGAAAGAAGATCTTATAGCTAAAAAAGGTGTCGTAATTTTAGTTTAAGATAGTAGGAGTATAGCCTTATACTCTTATAAAAACATATATAGCCAGTTTAGTTACGGTAATTGGAACAATAAAATATGAACTGACACCGTAAATTTGACGCATATTTAAGGAGATGATAATTAATGAGAGATTATACATGGGAGTTAAGAATTTAACTCATTTGTTTTAATTGAACTCATATTGCTTTAGTAACTTAGGAGGGGTGAGAATTGGGAAGGAATTGTTTTACCGGAACGCTCAGCCTCACTCGCATGATAACACGTGCTCGCCAGCCGCCTCCGCAACTGTTCGATCAGTTTTGATCGTGCGGCATGGAGCACCCTCCTGACCACATACACATACTTTTACAGTATGGGTTGTCTTGTAGACAACCGAGTGCAATACAGGCATGTTGCAAACTAACTGAATGGATTTTTGTAGCGTCAACCACGTGTATGTGGGTCTATGCACTCTCTCTCCCCACTAGTGCAGAACCGGGATGTATCACCGGTTCGTAAGGGCCTTTAGTGTTTGTTCTACAACTGGCACTAAAGAGTGGGGACCTAGTACCGGTTCTGCACGAACCGCCGCTAAAGGGCCACCACGTGGCACGAGCCAGCGCCGGGGGCGGGAAGCCCTTTAGTACCGGTTGGTATTTATTTTGGGTTTGGGTTTGGGTTTGGGTTTTTATTTTTCCTTTAATTTTGTGTTTTCCATTTAATTCTTTTTTGTTTGCTGGTATTTTACGATACTACATATTATACACGTTATGCATATATATAAATAGAATTTCTCGTAGAACCGATCATCGAATGTCTCACAACCACCATTATTCACACATACACATGTATGTATGTATGTATGTATGTATGTATGTATGTATGTATGTATATAATTTCTCCTACATGTTGCCTTGGTGCCTTCGGAGCACGATGACAATTGGGAGTGGTTCATGGGGGCGGTAGCGGGTAATAGTATTCTCTTTTGGGATCTATGACCTGGTCGAGCAAAAATCCCGCTATTTCCTCTTGAAGTGCTCGTATGCGCTCCGTTGCTAGGAGCTTTTCCCGCACCTCTTTGAACTGTTAAGAAGGAGATCAATATGCATGTGTATTAGTTGTGTGACTAGATATCGATAATGATGTAAAAATTATGAATAGTGTTCTGGCAAGCGTACTCATTCCTGTCTATCAGATTTGCTCCTTTCGGACGCCATCATGCGAATGTTCTCGCAAACGTAGTATGCACACGGGTCAGTCCCCGGCGCCTGCTTCAGGGCCTTTACGAGAATGGAATTTAATGAGATAATAATTAATCAAACATGATAATTAATTAATGGTATTGAAATAAGAATTAAAGAGATGGTAAGCTAGCTAGTACTACTTAATTACTTACCTTGGGTCGAAACCAAAACAACTTTTTTCGCCATTTGCGTGGAGTCACCTTGATGAACTTTGCCCAAGCCCTGCCCGTCGGCAAAGAAAATTAATAAAGGGGTTATTAAATAGTTGATATCAGAAAATGAAGAACTAAATAGGCCGAGATATAGTTAATAATGATTGAAATTACCTGTCGACTATCCCCTTCAAGATGGTGTAGTCACTTTTTTTTTAAGTAGTGAGTCCGGTAATTCAACTTTTCCTTCTTCAACTTTAATGTCTAACAAGATCCAGTGGTAACTGCATGCACACACGTTTGCATGTCTTAATTAAGCGGGCATGCGCATAACACTAATCAACTACCCTAAACCCTATACACTTAATTATTAACATCTGGCTAGCTAGTAAGCAAAAATAGAATTTGTAGTACAAGACAGTGTGACTCACCGGAAGTTGTAAGAAAGTAATATATCTTCATTGCTATTGAGGCGCTTCAAGAACTCTAGCATTTTATCATCTACATCTTGTTTATAATATTCATATGTCCATGGTATTTGGGTCAATGAACCCAATGCCATAGCGTCCAGCTTTTTTCATTTCATACATCTTCATCCTGCATAATACCACCAAAAAGAATATAGTGAGGATAATTACAGGTAATGATCGATCAATGAGCACTAAATCTAGCTTGAGACTTAAATTACAGAAAGAAATCACTTACAGACAATAGAAACTGATGAGAGATTTGTCGAGTGCATCTTGATTGAATAACTGAAATAGTTCTGAATACTCAACGGACAGAGCTAGCTTATGGGAGTAATGCTCTTCCTTGACCTTCACCATGAGGGACTTTCGATTGGAACTCTTGGTAATTTTTATGTACCAATCATGAAATTCATACATTCTCGTTGGGAGATTCTTGACCTCCTCGGGCTCGACCAAAGGTTGGCCGCGGACATATTTTTGTTTTATTTCCTCCTCTCTAAGCGGAGACATGGGCTCGATCTCGAGGAGTTATCCAACAGTGATATTGAGCATTTCAGCCTGCATTATATGCTTCTCGGTTATTACCAGATTGCCCAGCTAGGGAACGGTTTGCCCACATATATATAGGGTGGCGGTACTCTCATGTGTTGTTGGCACAACAAGCGGGGGGGGGGGGGGGGATCGACTGCGTCGCCTGTTCTCCCAGCTGGGGAACGGTTTTCCCGCATTTTTTGCCAGCTGCTTGGCTCGAGCTCGAGCTCGACTCCTTCTATAGTCGTGCTCGATGTGCCTTCCTGATTTGGCTCATAGTCTGAGTCAACAGGCTTGGGAGCTGGTTGTCTAGCCATACGAATGAAGTGGTCAATCTTTTCCTTGGGCACTTTCTCCCTTGGCAGCAGTGCCGGTTTCGGTCCAAAATGGGCGTCCACTTGGACCTGCACTATGGCTGTGTTTTGCTCCTCGATCATGTCGTAAGGCCTCTGAGGAAGAGGAGCGAGGCTTGGACCATATTTATATCACTTGCCTCCGCCTGTACCTCCTGTACTACCTCGACTCATAGCGCTATGCACCATAACTGCGGCGGCTCTCTTATGCGATTGCTGAGGCGGAGGAGACGGCTGATGTGGCTGAGTTGGAGCAGGAGGAGTGGCCTAACGATGTGCCTGACTTGGAGGAGGAGGAGTGGCCTGACGCGTTGGTGGACTTGGAGGAGCGGGAGTCTGCTGACGTGGTGGGGGACTTCGAGGAGGAGTCTGCTGGCGCTGTGCCGGACTTGAAGCAGGAGGAGTGGCCTGACGCTTTGCCGGACTTGGAGGAGGAGGAGTGGCCTGACACTTTGCCGGACTTGGAGGAGGAGGAGTGGCCTGACGCGGTGGCGGATCTGGAGGAGCGGGAGTCTGCTGACGCGGTGGCGGACTTCGAGGAGGAGTCGGCTGACGAGGTGTGTGTGGTCTTGGAAAGATGATGCAATCCTTTCTCCATAGGATGATAACATGTTTGGCATCTCCCAGTGTGTGCTCCTTGTCACCTCCAGGAATGTCAAGCTCTAGGCCCGAATATTGGTCCACCACTTCATCAACCTGGACACGAGCATAGTCGGCTGGAATCGGGTTGCAATGGAAGGTTGCATCGAGGGAATTTGTATAAGCAATGGCATCTGGCACCTTCATGGATATATTCTTCATTTTGAAGTGTAGCTCACAGTTAGTGCTCTCCATGATGTCATCCATAGGGTATCTATCCAGCAGTGCGTCGCCCAGGACGGAACCAACGCTGCTTCTCGGCATGGATGGGACGGTGCTATCCAATGCTGGATCATCCGCTATCTGCTGCCGCTGCTGAGACCCCCTTTCCTGGCTAAGTGAGTCGATCTGCTGCTGCTGCCGCTGGAATTTGAGTGCCAAGTCCGCGTGCACTGATTCTAGGCCTTGAAGGCGTTCTGCTTCCTGCTTCCTCTTCTTCTCCTCCTCCATCTTCCTTCTTGCACGGGTTCTGTAGTCGGCGTTCCAGTCCAAAAAGCCCTCATACCACGGAACAACGCCCTTGCCTCGTGTTCTTCCCGGGTGTTCAGGATTTCCCAGGGCGCACGTAAGCTCGTCGTTCTCTCTGTTGGGCGTGAACACCCCCGTTCGAGCATCTTCTATTGCTTGAAGTAACTTATCTTCGACTCCTTTTAGACTTTCCTTCTTCGAAACCAGGCCTGTCTTCGGGTCCAACGCCCCCCACCATGCGCATAGAACCAAGTTCTGCACCTAGGGGGACAGCTCCTAGTAACTGGATCGACCCCTGCATCCAGCATCTCTTGCTCAGACTTATCCCAGTTAGGCATTGCCACCGCGTAGCCACCTGGCCCCAGCCTATGGAACTGCGTATTTTTTGCGGCATTGACCTTGTTTTTTCTCGACCGTTCCTTAGATAATCCTGATTCCTTGAATTTCATGAAAGCGGACCAGTGTTCTCTTTGCTTCTCCAGTGTTCCCTTGAATTCTGGAGTCTTCCTTCCTCCTTCGACGTAGTTGGCCCATACAGTTTTTTTGTGGGTGTTGAATGCAATTGCCATCTTCCTAAGAGCATCGTCCTTGACTTTCTGCACATCTACATCAGTGAGATGATCTGGTACGGTGAAATGTTCCATGAGAGATTCTCAAAGCGTTTTTTTTGCTCTGTCGTTGACCCAAGTAACATCTGGATGTTTATTTTTTGGCTCTTTACATTCTTGAATGGAGATCGAGAGTTGGTCCTTCACAAGAATCCGCACTGACGAATGAACTTGTTCACAAGGTTCTTAGGCGTGATTGGTTCGCCATTAGGTTTGATGGCATCGATGTTGTACTTTACACCATCCTTCAACTTTTTGCCCGGGCCTCGCTTTGTCCCGCTGTCTGTAGAAGCAGATTTGCGCGATCCGGAGGGCTGAAAGAAGAAAGATCGATTCATTAATATATCTTCAAATCAAAAAACATGTCATGATCACCAGATGCCTGAATATATAAATATACCTCGTCGGTCTTTGTTATTTCAAAATCAACATTGTCTGCGTCATCATAATCATAATCATAGTTCATGCTTCATCAATTCGGTCGTCGAGATCGAATATCTTATCATCACCCTCCCCGGTATTGATCAGATATTCAGAGCCGTCATAATCTTCGTTCTGATCATCTGGCCCGCAAGGGCTGCATATGATCTCGAACATGGTCTCTTCTCCCTCTCTGCTGGTATTGTCCGCCATAGCTTTTATTTAACTAATCTAGAAGAAATATAAAACAATTTAGTATTCAAATTACAATGCATTGATGCAATCAATAAGGAAAAACTGAATCATAGTACATAATATGCATCGTCTCAAATAATATATAATCCCGAATACATCGTCTCGAATAATATATAATCTCGAATACATCGTCTCTAATAATATATATAATCTCGAATACATCGTCTCAAATATTATATATCGAATACATCGCTAGCTAGCTAGCTAATAAAGATTGAATACAACAGAAGAATCTAGGCCACTCGCGGTTCCTGAGGCGCTGGCGGTGGACACCCGAAGAGAAGGAACCATCACAGGATCATATCTCCGGTCATCTGCCCAAAGAACCTGTCAGGTATTGGAGAACCTGACGTCCATAGCAGCCATGTAGCGACGGGCGTGCTTGTCCTCCTCCCTGACACGGCGACGCACCACCTCCGGCGGGGCCGGCTCCCTCTGCATCGAATGTGGCCCACGCGAACGCCACCAAAGGAGATCAGGGTCGACGACGGGACCTAGGGTCGGGTTCCTCACCAAGCGGCGCGCCCTGAAGGTAGCACCTCCCAGTGCCAGCCCGAGGGAGTCCAGTCCCGGACATGGGTCCTCTGAAGCAGGACGTCGCCGCGAACAGGTCGACGACGAGGATGCGGGCCGGGCATCGTCGAAAACAAATGTTATATGCCCGTAAAAAGTAAATTTTTTTAAATTATTGGATTGTGATAACTATATATGCAAATTCTAAATTTGTCTATAACTAAAATTATAAGAAACTAAAAAAAACATCGATCATCGTCTAATAATTTGACATTAATCTAATTCATCTAGCTAAAACTAACATTTCAAAAATTTCTAACATTTCTATATAACTAACATTTCTAATATTTCTATAACTAAAAAACAAAAAATTCTAACATTTCTATAAATATTTCTATAACTAAAAAACAAAAAAAATTCTATAACTAAAAAATAGAAAAATTTCTAACATTTCTATAAATATTTCTATAACTAAAAACATAAAAAATACTAACAATTTTGCAACTAATTAAAAATATGTGTGTGTGTGGACATGGCGGCCGGGGTAGGAGCTCACCGGCGAGGCGAGGCGACGGGGGGCGGCGACGGGGATGGCGACGACGGGGACGGGGACGGGTCGGTGACGGGGATGGCCGGGGCGGCGGCGACGGGGACGGGGCGTCGACGAGGGGCGGCGACGGGGCGGCGACGGGGACGGCGACGGGGCGTCGACGATGGGTGGCGACGGGGGCAGCGACAGGGACGGCGACGGGGCGGCGACGGGGCAGAGGAGAAGAAGCAGATGAAAACTGACGAAATTTGTAGGTGCTGCTTATATAGGATGGGCCTTTAGTACCGGCTGGTGCCACCAACCGCTACTAAAGGTCAAATTTGGCCAGGCCAAGCGTCGGGAAGCGACCCCCTTTAGTACCGGGTGGTGGCTCCAACCGGTACTAAAGGCCCTCCCCCTTTAGTACCGGTTGGAGCCACGAGCCGGTACTAAAGGGTCTGCGCTGCCAGGCGAGGGGCGCAAAGTTTAGTCCTACCTCGCCTAGCGAAGGGCAGCCGCACTGGTTTATAAACTCAGCTGCGGCTGCTCGTTCGAGCTCCTCTCCAAAGCAGGCCTTCTGGGCCTACCTGTTTTGTGATGTCCTGTGGGTTAACTGGGCCTTGCGGGCCTGCATCCTGGCCCAACAACAGGTTGGGTTTCTCGTCGTATGCACGCCGTTGTGGCCTAGTAGGCAGGCTTTTTATTTTTTTTATTTTTTTTCCTTTATTTATTTCTGAGTTGTTTTTTTTGCTTTATTTAGAGTTTCTTTGTAAATATTTTTTTTCTTTATGTACAAAAAATTACAGACTTTCTGTTAGTGCCGGTAGTTTTAAAATTTGAATAGTTTAAATTTTGAATTATTTGAAATTTGTGTGAATCACTAGTTTGTGAATAACTTAACTTTAAAAATACATTTTCAGTCTTTTTTCTTATGTTTAATATTAGTGTGTTTTATCATTATATTCAATTTGGTAATGCTTAGGTTATTTAAAAAATGAAATGCCTTTGTAACACATGAGTTTTCGTCCGAAACCCTGATACTTCGAAATAGATTGTCCATTTTGTACACGAAGTGCATCCAGTTTTTGCCGTAACCCTCACTACTTTTTTGCACATGCTATGTGGGTGAAATTATGATACCATGCCAACTTTCAACCTTTTCGGAGTTCATTTGAAGTGTTTTTCAATTTCAGGATCATTTAGCTGAAAAAAATAGTAAATGCATGAAATAATTTTTGCAAATAAAATTTCTTCGCGTTTCAAATGCCAAAACACATAACTACCCTAACTATTACAGAGATTCCCTCCTGGGTGTGAAACACAGAAGAAAGTGTTGATAGTGAAGCCGATCACATCCCAGATCTTTGGGTGTGAAACTTTTTCTTCGCGTGTGTCCCTTTGCGCCGTAACCATGGAAAATTTTCATCATTTAACTGGATGCTCGGGTCAATATTCACTGTGAATGGAGCAATTTCATCAAACTTTTCATAATCTTCTGACATGTCTGTCTTGTCATCCACTCCCACGATGTTTCTCTTCCAAAAAGAACTATGTGGCGCTTTGGCTCATCGTATGATGCATTCGCTTCCTTATCTTTTCTTTTTCTCGGCTTGGTAGACATGTCCTTCACATAGAAAACCTGTGCCACATCATTGGCTAGGACGAATGGTTTGTCCGCATACGCAAGATTGTTGAGATCCATTGTTGTCATTCCGTACTGCGGGTCTTCCGTTACCCCGCCTCGTGTCATATTGACCCATTTGCACCGAAACAAAGGGACCTTCAAACCACCATTATAGTCAAGTTCCCACATGTCCTCTATGTAACCATAATATGTTTCCTTTCCCGTCTTGGTTGATGCATCAAAGCGGACACCACTGTTTTGGTTGGTGCTCTTCTTATCTTGGGCGATCGTGTAAAATGTATTCCCATTTATCTCGTACCCTTTGAAAGTCATTATATCCAAAGATGGTAACTGGACAGCAAGTGCATGTCAGCTTCAATAGAGGCGTCATGCATGGCATGTGTCTGAACCAGCCGGCGAAAGTCCCCGTTTGTTCACATGTAATCAAGTCATCAGACCGCTCCGGGTGTTTGGAGCGTAGAAAATTCTTGTGTTCGTCCATATACGGAGCCACCAAGGCGGAATTCTGTAGAACTGTGTAGTGTGCTTCAGTGAGAGAATGTCCGTCCATACATATTATTTGATTCCCTCCTAGCATGCCTTTTCCATTCAGTCTGCCCTTATGCTGCGATGCAGGAACACCAATCGGCTTAAGGTCAGGAATAAAGTCAATACAAAACTTAATGACCTCCTCTTTTCATGGCCCTTGGAGATGCTTCCTTCTGTCCTAGCACGATTATGAACATATTTCTTTAAGACTCCCATGAACCTCTCAAAGAGGAACATATTGTGTAGAAATACAGGACCCGAAACGTTAATCTCTTCGCATAGGTGAACTAGGATGTGCATCATGATGTTGAAGAAGGATGGTGGGAACACCAACTCGAAACTGACAAGACATTGCACCAAATCATTCTGTAACCATGGTATGATTTCTGGATCAATTACCTTCTGAGAGATTGCATTGAGGAATGCACATAGCTTCACAATGTCTAATCGAACATTTTCCAGTAGAAGCCCCCTCAATGCAACCAGAAGCAGTTGCGTCATAATCACGTGGCAGTCATGAGACTTCAGGTTCTAGAACTTTTTCTCTGTCATATTTATTATTCTCTTTATATTCGACGAGAAGCCAGACGGTACCTTAATACTGAGCAGGCATTCAAAGAAGATTTCCTTCTCTTCTTTGATAAGAGCGTAGCTGGCATGACCCTGATGTATGCCGTCTTTTCCGTGCATACGTTGCTGGTCCTCCCGTGCCTCAGGTGTATCTTTTATCTTCCCGTACACACCCAAGAAGCCAGGCAGGGTCACGCAAAGATTCTTCATCACGTGCATCATGTCGATTGCGGAGCGGACCTCTAGGTCTTTCCAATAGGGTAGGTCCCAAAATATAGATTTCTTCTTCCACATGGGTGCGCGTCCATCGGTGTCATTCGGAACAGGTTGTCTTCCAGGACCCTTTCCAAAGACTACCTTCAAATCCTTGACCATATCATGTACATCAGCACCAGTACGGTGGCGAGGCTTCGTCTGGTGATCCGCCTCACCTTTGAAATGCTTGCCTTTCTTTCTTACGGGATGCCTTCTCGGAAGAAATAGACGATGTCCCAGGTACACATTCTTCCTACAATTATCCAAATATATACTATCGGTATCATCCAAACAGTGTGTGCATGCGCGGTATCCCTTGTTTGTCTGTTCTGAAAGGTTACTGAGAGCAGGCCAATCATTGATGGTCACGAACAACAACGCATTTAGGTCAAATTCTTCCCCCATGTACTCATCCCACGCACGTACACCTGTTCTATTCCATAGCTCTAAGAGTTCTTCAACTAATAGCCTTAGGTACACATCAATGTTGTTGCTGGGTTGCTTAGGGCCTTGGATGAGCACTGGCATCATAATAAACTTACGCTTCATGCACAACCAAGGAGGAAGGTTATACAAACATAGAGTCACAGGCCAGGTGCTATGGTTGCTGCTCTGCTCCCCAAAAGGATTAATGCCATCTGCACTTAGACCAAACCATACGTTCCTTGCGTCACCTGCAAACTCCTTCCTATACTTTCTCTCAATTTTTCTCCACTGCGACCCGTCAGCAGGTACTCTCAACTTTCCGTCTTTCTTACGGTCTTCTCTGCGCCATCGCGTCGCCTTGGCATGCTCTTTGTTTTGGAACAAACGTTTCAACCGTGGTATTATAGGAGCATACCACATCACCTTGGCAGGAATCTTCTTCCTGGGGCGCTCGCCCTCGACATCACCAGGGTCATCGCGGCTGATCTTATAGCGCAATGCACCGCATACCAGACAAGCGTTCAAATCCTCGTACTCACTGCGGTAGAGGATGCAGTCATCAGGGCATGCATGTATCTTCTGCACCTCTAACCCTAGAGGGCGGACAACCTTCTTTGTTTCATACGTACTCTCGGGCAATTCATTGTCCTTTGGAAGCATATTCTTTATCATTACCAGCAACTTTCCAAATCCCTTGTCAGATACACCATTCTCTGCCTTCCATTGCAGCAATTCCAGTGTGGTGCCCAGCTTTTTCTTGTCAGCTTCGCAATTCGGGTACAACAATTTCTTGTGATCCTCTAACATGTGCTGCAACTTCTTCTTCTCCAAATCACTTGCGCAGTTTCTCTTTGCATCGGCAATGGCCCGACCTAGATCATCAGTGGTTTCATCTGATGCCTCTTCTTCAGCTTCTTCCCGCATTCCCGGCTCAGCTTCTTCCCCCATTGTTGTATCATCGTATTCAGGGAACCCATGCCCAGGATAGCTGTCGTCGTCCTCTTCTTCTTCATTGTCTTCCATCATAACCCCTCTTTCTCCATGCTTGGTCCAAACATTATAGTGGGGCATGAAACCGGACTCAAACAAGTGGACGTGAATGGTTCTTGACTTAGAGTAATTGTGATCATTCTTATAGCCAACACATGGACAAGGCATAAAACCATCCGCCCGCTTGTTTGCCTCAGCCGCAAGCAGAAAATTTTGCATGCCATTAATGAACTCGGGAGAGCATCGGTCATCGTACATCCATTGTCGGCTCATCTTCATTACACAACACTGCAAAGACCAAATTAATACAAGTTCACATAAAGTTCATACAACACTTAAATGCAACATATAAATAGCTCTCTAGCTAAAGAATTGAAATGCAACAACAAATGAGATCAAGATCGCAACTAAGGTAACAATTGATCCAACAGCATAATGATACCAAGCCTCACTATGAATGGCATATTTTCTAATCTTTCTAATCTTCAAGCGCATTTTCTCCATCTTAATCTTGTGATCATCAACGACATCGGAAACATGCAACTCCAATTCCATCTTCTCCCCCTCAATTCTTTTCAATTTTTCTTTCAAATACTCGTTTTCTCTTTCAACTAAATTTAACCTCTCGACAATAGGGTCGGTTGGAATTTCTAGTTCACATACCTCCTAGATAAAAAAATCTATGTCAATTTGATGGGCGCAATTTGTCATAAACACGAAATGCAACAAAATAGTTATAAAAGAAAATATACCACATCCGAATCATAACCCGGATGAGGGCCGGCGGGGACGGATATCAAAACCATGGCACTATGAATAACAAACAATGTACGGGTAAGATAATTATACAAGTAACTATATATCTAAATCACACAAACATGAATTTTTTATATAAAAAAGATAAGAACAATAGGCTCACCAGAAGGTGGTGCCGGCGACGGGACGGTGCGGGCGATCGACGATGGTTACGACGGAGATTTAGAAGGCACTAAGTAAACCACACCTACATATGCAAACTAAGTGTTATTTTGACCTCAAATTGCATATAAATCAAATGCTACCACATATAATTCCTCCCAAATTACTAAAACCCACAAATTAATCACTATATAAACCATTGCAAGAGCTAATCTAGCAATGAGAGATGAAAGGACAAAGTTGCTAACCTTTGTGATCATTTGAATGGATGGGGGCCTGCAAATCTTGACAAATTTTGGGCAAAATTTGTGATGAGCTCGAGAGGAAGAAGGGAAGAACAGAGGGGAGGGAGAGGGGAAAGGGGGAAGAATAGAGTGCGGGTGGACGAAGGGCTTATATAGGACCCTTTAGTACCGGTTCGTGCCTCGAACCGGACCGGTACTAAACATGCTGGAGGTGCCCCAGTCTGACAACATCCTGCCACCACTCTCTTTAGTACCGGCTCGTGGCACGAACCGGTACTAATGAGGGCCGCCCGCCTAGCCGTTGGAACCGGCACTAATGTTCACATTAGTGCAGGCTCAAATTCAAACCGGGACTAATGAGCTGAACATTTAACCCTTTTTCTACTAGTGCCCCCTATCCTCTCCACCTGGAGTTACTACAGTGGAGCACCAACTGGTGCAGAGCATGCCACCACCACCATCTGCTGCGGGCGGAGGAGCGATTGTTCGCAACTCCGATGATGTTTTGTATGGCCACTACAACAACAACGAACAGTCCTGTCTAGTGCAACATCAACCACGTCTCTGAAATAAACCTGATCATTGGTCGGGCCGGGCTTGGAAAAGCCCGAAGAAAAAATCCCAAGCCCGAAGTACATGAAAAGTGTCATTTTTAATTAAATTAATCATATTCGGGATATTATATTAATTTATTGTACCAATATTTCAAATAAAATGTGTTTATATGTTCATTTTAGGCTTTATTCGGGCTTCCGGGCCGGGCTTCGGGTGATAAAGTTGAGCCCGAGCCTGGCCCGAATGTCGGGCTTCGGGTTCGGGCCTCCGGGCCAGGTTGTCCATGAATAGGTTTACTCTGAAACATAGGGATATTGTAGAGGACGTCATCCAATGAGGAGAGAGTTTTTTTCTGAAAGGACCTAGCTCAAGGCTGGTTTCATTGATTCATAAGCAAGGAGCAGGTGGACAAGTGACAAAGGCGATGATCCAAGGATCAATGATGTAAGAAGAAGAAAGAAAGGAAGGAAAGTGCCCAAGGCACAGCCCTAAAACAACTAATCAGTGCGGGTCCCCGAAGGGGCTCTGCATGTATCGAACACCGCACTGTTGCCAAAGGCTAAGATTGCGCCGGATTTCACTGAGTATCGCCCTTGCATCAGCATCCTTGCTTCTGAAAATGCAATTGTTTCTTGCTTGCCAGACTTCCCAGAGAGCTAGCATTGCTAGCGATTTTAGTCCCTTCCTGAATGCTGGCTATGTTGCTTCTATCATGGCTGTCATCCTCTCTAGTGAGTAGTTGATGTTGCTCCAAACTGCTGGTTGACATGCGTGGAAGTGCTACCACGTTGCCAAGCCCGCCCAGACTGCCTTTGTGAGGCTGCATTCCCAGAACAGATGATCTGCACTCTCCAGGTTCCTGCAACAAAGCTGGTAGAAGTAGTTGTTGCTCCATTCTCTTTGCTGGAGTCGATCATTGCACCATAATCGATCTTGGTGAAGAAGCCAAGCAAAGATTTTGAGCTTTGCCGGTGCCCAAGTGTCCCAGATGATGCTCCTGAGCTGGCTAGTCGATGATCCCAAAAACTGTAGTGCATATGCCGAGCGGGTACTATACTTGCCAGAGCCTTCAAAGCTCCATCGCACCTGGTCATGGATATCAGCCTGGAGCGTGCCCTGTTGCTGCTGGATTTGCCGATGCAGGGAGACTGCATCATGGAGCAGTGCATTGGTGTCGCCGTGTGCGAGGTCCGCGATCCATTGGCCATCGGTAATTGCTTGGGCCACCGTTCTTTTTTTTCTTCTCGAGTGCGCAAACAGGGCCGGATAGCTGAGCTTTAGTGGCGCCGATCCGAGCCAATTGGTGTGCCAGAACTTTGCGGTCTGTCCGTTGCAGATGGTCACCGTCGTGGCAGCACTAAAGAGGGCTTGATCCGTATCATCACAAGGCGTCTCCCCGCCCACCCACGGCCTGAGAGGATGTTGCCAGAATTGCCACAACCAACGCCGACGGAGCGCCGGGCTGAATTTTTACAGGTTCAGAATTCTGAGCCCTCCCAGTTTGATCGGGGAGCAGACTCGGTGCCAGTTTACCTTACAGCTTCCCCCAGAGAGCTCTTGATCTCTTCCCCAAAGGAAACGATGCCTGCTTTTGTCAATTTCCTTTAGCAGCTTTGTTGGAAACCTGAGGGCCGTCAGAGCAAAGGTTGGCAGGGCAGTGAGCACGCATCGGACCAGGACAGGGCGGCTAACAGTAGTGAGCATTCGTCCTTTCAGCCGGCGAGTCTTGCCCTAATGCGGTCCAAAATGAACTGAAGATGGACCAGGCGAATCCGACCGATGACGAGGGGGAGCCCCAAGTATCTGATCGGGAACTGAGCTATTTGCCCACCAAAAGACTGAAGAACCATGGCCAGATCGATATCATCACAGCTGATCGGCGTGGCCTTGATTTTCCCGTGCTGATCCGCAGTCCCGTGGCCTCACCAAAATCTTTTAGGATGCTCATCAGATAGTTGATCTCCTCCTTGATAGGGTTTGCGAAGATTATCGCATCATCTGCATATAGGCTGACCCTAAGCTTGACTTCCCTACCCGGCACCGGAGTGATGTCGAGCGTCTCTTCTGCCGCTTGGAGTAGCCGGTGGATGGGGTCAATGGCGATGATGAACAACAGAGGGGATAAAGGGTCACCCTGTCTCAGCCCCCTCCTAAGCCTAATTTTTCTGCCTGGCGACCCGTTGAGGAGGAACGCTGATGAGGATGTGGATAAGAGCAAAGTTATCCAATCACGCCAACGAGCGCTAAATCCAAGTCTCGCCAGGAGCTCAAGCAGGTACTCCCAGGAGATGTTGTCGAAGGCCCTAGAGATGTCTAGTTTTAGAAGTACTGCCGGGTGGAGAGCTCTGACACACTTTTGCACATAAATGAAGCTGTCGTGCGGGCATCTAGTCTTCAGGAACGCCGTTTGAGCAGGCGAGATGATAGACTGAACTACCGCTGCGAGGCGAATTGACAGTACTTTGGAGATTAACTTATCTATGGAGTGGATGAGGCTGATGGGCCTGTAGTCGTTGATGCTGTCGGCTCCACCTTTTTTAGGGATCAAAGCTACTATTGCAGTGTTTAGGAGGTTGAAGTTGTGGCCAGCTAGGTTGTAGAATTTGTTGAACACCAACATGATATCTCCTTTGATGATCGGCCAACAGGATTTGAAGAAAGTGCCAGAGAAACCGTCTGGTCCTGGCGATTTTTCTGCCGGCGAGGCCTTGATCGCTGCCCAAACTTCTTCTTCTGTGAAGGGGTTGTCGAGACCCCCTCCCTGCACTTGTGGCATCTGGAGCTGGTTCCAGTTGATCGAGGTTGGGCGGTGCTGGGTGGCTCCGAGGATGTCGCTAAAGTGATCATGTATGGCTTCAGCTTTTTCTTCGTGGGCGGTGGTGATGGAGCCATTGATCCTCAGGGCATGTATGAAGTTTTTGCGTCTTCTAGAGTTGATCTTGGCCATGAAGAACTTTGTCGTTGCGTCCCCCGAGCGCAGCCAGGTCAGCCTTGAAGCCTGCCTCTTTCTGCAACGCTCAATCGCAGCCAGACCGAGCAGCCTGAGCTTCAGCCCTTTTCGGAGTTCAGCCTCCCCGGGCGTGAGCTGACGCCGCTCCTGCGCAACGTCGAGGCGTAGGATCACTTCACAGGCGATGTGGAACTGGAGCTTGGCGTCTCCAAAGAGCGGCCTGCTCCATATGCGCGGGTCTCTGGCTACACGCTCCATTTTGGTGTGTAGGCGCGCGAAAGGCATGGTTCCGGCACTGGCCACGCCCAGGCCGCGGTCATCGTGTCGAGGAAGCGCAGGAAGCGAGGCCAAAACGATTCAAATTTGAAAGTGCCTCACCTTCTAGGGCCGGTCGCGTCGGCGGGGAGGAGCGGACAGTGATCAGAGCATGACGTGGAGGCCGCCATCAGGAGGGTGCGCGGAAACAAGGCCTCCCAGTGGATGTTGCAGAAGAACTTGTCTATGCTCACTAGTGTGGGGTTTTCCCGCTCGTTGCTCCATGTAAACCTACGATTGCTACACTTGATTTGGCACAGCCCGGCGTTGTCGATTGCCATCCTAAAACGCCCCATCAGCCTTCTGTTTAGATTGTGATTGTTCTTGTCTCTAGCCTCGTAGATGAGGTTGAAGTCGCCGTTGATGAGCCAAGGCTCGTCCGACGGGGGGGGTGCGTTCTAGCTAGCTCAGGAGGAACACATCCTTTTGGGCATCACTCGCCGCCCCGTAGACCGTAGTGAGCCAGAAGGTCGCTAGATTGCAGGCTACCGCTACTTTAACAGTGATCGCAAACTCTCCTACTGCATGCGTGTCTATGGTGACTAAATCCTTGTTCCAGAGAATTGCCGCGCCGCCGCGCGTGCCGATGGCCGGCAGCACATCGCAGCCTTGGAGAGCTGCTCCGCCGACATCGCGAACCAGTTTTGGGTTCCACACGTCCAGCTTGGTCTCCTGGAGGCAGAGGATGGCCGTGCGGTGAGCCGCTACCACCTCTCGAACTGCCTCACGCTTGGCCGGCGAATTGAGCCCGCGCACGTTCCAGCTCATGATGGGTGGTGTTTTGTTGTCGTCAATCATCGGGAAACAAAGGAGATCTCCAGCGACTAATAAAACTAATGAAGCAACAACACTGATACACCATCCATCCAGCCGAGGGGCACTGTCGACCACCAATAGGCCCCAACATTCGACGGCACGCAACTAACCTCTTTCTAACACTGCTATGGGAAGAGAGTGAACCTAACTCGAACCAGCCGAACGCTGGCCGCCGCCGGCAACTACAGCTACTACACTGAAGAAAAGTTAACATGATTACACCAAGGCCTCCCCGGTGACGTCTGCTGGACCGTTGAGCCCAGCCGCGATGCGGAGGGCGTCCTTGCCCATCCTGGTGAGCCTGGCGATGACGACAATGTTCTCGTCGGTGAGCGGCTCCTCGAACCGCGGATCAGCGCTTCTGCGGCCTTCTTCGTCATGCGTTCCTTGGGGCCGAGCAGGCCCAGGCCTTGAACCAGGCGGAGCGTGCCGCGCTGCGCCACCAGCACTTGGCAGTTCTGAGCAGCCGGGCATGCGCTTTGGCGGGGTGGAGGGACGGAGGTGGCGCGCGTCTTGGGCAGGGCCGACTTGCGCTTGGCTGGCGGCGGGCCGAGCAACGGGGCTGGCTTGTCGCAGAAGAGACGCCTTGGCACCACGTCAGGGGCAGCTTGGATCTCCAGGAGCTGGACTTGCTCAGTCACTACCCCTAGCTGGACTGCGATCGTGTCTGCTTGCGTCGGCGTCTGGCAGCTGAAATGCTCTGGTGCGTGGCGCGGGCCTGAGAGAGTAGGGCCGAAAACGTCGGGGATGTCCACCGTTTGCTTGCCCTTCGCCCCCTCGCCGTCGTGGAAGTCGAGTGGCGAGGCTGTCGAGGCCACTACCACTGCCTCCAGGTGAGCTGCGTCAGTGGCGCCCGGGGCCAGGGGGACGGCCAGGGCATGCTCGTTCATGGCGAAGAACTCCGTGACCACATCGGGGGTAACATTGCTGTTGGTTGGGGTCGCTGCAGGGGTGCGCATGGCTGGGCGTGGCATGGGCACATGGATTTGGCTTGCTAGCCGTGGCTTGCCCTTCTTCTTCGTCTTGTCGGGGTAGGCCAGAGCAGCGGAGCGACCGCCGTGTCACCAACTGCCCTTGGAGCCGTCCTGATGGCGAGGCAGGGAGCGGCTGCGCTGGCACACTTTGCTCGTTGTGCCGTTGTTGCCCGCCTTGGAGGATCTGCCACTCCCCCGACCCAGGAGGGTGTCCTTCCAGGAGCGCCACCCGCCACCGCCCTGGTCATCGTGGTCGTGGCGAGGACCGCCCCTCGGGAGGCCCCCGCAGCCCGTGTCCACCACGGGTGGCCGCCACAGCCTTCGGTGGTGCTCTTCCGGCTGGCCGTCCTCGACGTGCATCGTCCAAGTGCCGGGGAAGGTGTGCGGAAGATCATCGTCGTGGTCGGAGTCGGAGGATGGCAGGCCGCTCTAGGCCAAGTGCGAGGACCGCGACGATCTGGGCGACCAGTCCTCCACCCAGTCCACGTGGATGAGCAGATCGTAGCGCTCGGCGCCGGGCGGCGGGGCCACACGACGACCAGCCGGCGAGAAGCCCTCCATCTCCTCCACCCGGCCGGCGCCTTGAGGCAGCTTCCAGTAGGTGTGGCGTGTCGGGATGAACGCCATGTCCCAGACCCACACCCAGCACGCGAAAGTTTTGGTGTGGTCGCGCTCTAGGGTGCGGCTGTCCAGCCGATCGACGCGCACCTTGTCGCCAAAGACTTCCTCGACGCCCTCGAGCGTCCAGTATTGTTGGGGGAGATGCTCGATGATGCAGTGGACGTGGAGGTTGAAGGTTCCGTAGCCCGCATGGTCGTTCTCCTTCCAGGGCACGATGGCGAAGGCGGCACCATCGACACGCAGCGTGCCGCGGCAGACCGCGTTGTCATGGTGGGCCGGCTGCGTCAAGATGATGAAGAAATCCTCCGGGTTGTGCGCAGTGACCTGCAGCTGATGCGGTGGGACGCACAGCTGTGCCTCCAGGGCGCGGCCCATCACCATTAAAGAGGTAGCACAGACTCCGTCGGTGATGCGCAGCGTGATGGCGTGGCGGCGCACGAAGAAGATGCTCTGCTCAACAGCTAGAGAGGACATGCCCACTTTGTGGCTGGAGCAGGGTCGTCGTGCCGAATCCATCAGGCTGAGCTCGGCCATGGCCTCAGCCGGGGGGTGGGAGGACGGAGGGGGAGGTGGCGGGGTGGGGAAGCGCAGGCGTTGGTGGACTGAAGGGCGGGGCGGGAGGGGGCCTAGCCAACGAGGAGCAGAGCCGCCGTGACCATTGCGGGGGTTCTGGGGACACTCACGGCCGTAATGCCTGAAAAGCTCACAAATGACGCAGCGCAGCGGGTCGCGGCAGTCTTTCCGGTGGTGGTGCTTGCTCAGGCAGCGAAAGCAGCGGCCGCGGAAGCGGCTTAAGAAAGCCTCGCGGCCATCTACCGCATTGAAATCAGTGCGCTGGTCCGAATGGTGAGCTACGCGGTCCGCCCCAGAGACTGCTGGATCTAGAGCCGGCTTGCGGTTTTTCCGGGAGCTGACCTCAGTCCAGCCACCGTCCATGCCGGAAGAGGAAAGGCTGACCGCGGGTGACGGGGCGACGACGATGGATTGAAGGCAACGAGGAGCAGGCGGGCTAGAGACCGCCGGATCTACAGATGCGCCAGCTTCAGAGCATTTACCCCTCAGTAGGAGACGCGGCGGGGATGCAGAAGCTGGAGGCGGGGGCGTGTCTGAGGATGCATTGAGGGGGAGCACAGCGGCGCCCCGGGGACCGGAGCCCGGAGCCCAAGCCCCCGAGCAGAGGGGGCGGCGAGCCCATGCTGGGCGGTGGTGGGTGGCCGCCGCAGCCGGAGCGGCCCGCGGCGCGAGGTGGGACACGCGACTCCCCGCCCGCTCTCGCTCTCGCTCTCCGTCGATAATTTAGTTTTTCAATTGCAACATAATGAGGAGAGAGTTGATCGCACTGTCACATCACACGCGTCGGATAGCTTGCAAAAACGGTCGATCTTTTCATAAGATCATACGACCGACCTGCACGCCTCATTGTTTTAGTGATTACATCTTGGCCTCTCATCATGAGTTATGTTACTATCTCTTAGCTAATCCCCTTATCGATTCCCACTAACTAACAAGGAAGAAACCTCTCTCTAAAATTTTCACACATAATTCTCGTTAGATACTCCATCCGTCCAAAAAAGTTTGTCCCTCAAATGCATGTATCTAGCACCAAGTTAGTGCTAGATACAATTCATTTGAGGGACAAGTTTTTTTGGATGGAGGGGGTACCAAACAAATGATGATACATCTCATATCTGTCTCAATACAAGTCCCTCCTCCAAATTCGCATCCCCTCCTAATAGTTCTCAAACACATCAATAGGATTATACAAATTTTACAGTGTTGAGCGCCTATTTGGGTGGGGAGGGGGGTGCTGGAGAGTCCATATTATAAGAGTGAGGAACTATATAACGATGTCCTCGATCACATTTCATTGTCTTGTTTTTTATCTAGTGGTCATTCAAATACCAAAATATAGCATTCCCTTGTCTCTCTTATACTTGGCTAGAGCTAAACAAGGCTAAGGGTGCACCTGCATTCAGGTTCAGATTTTTCCGCTAGCAATTGGCTTGACATATCAGCTTGTTCACCTCTAATTAGTGCATGTAAGTGCACATGGATGGCTTGGAATACAATCATCTGAAGAAATTTGAACTTTGTGGTGAACCCTATCATTCTCAATCTAGCTCTAGTATTTTTTGTAGAGAGATCTTGGAAGGTGATGATGATCTAGTGGTGTGTTTTGTGGTGAGCCGCATGGTGTCGGTTGTAAGAGTATGTCATAGTGGTTTGTGCCATCTCAATTGAGTATTGGGTGTTAAACACGTTAGATGTTGTACAGGTTCCGGTAGTATAGAGTTGTTAGTATCTCTTATCTACCCGTAGTCCTTATCCTCTGTAACAACTTGTATCTATCTTGTATATACCGGACTGCCGGTTGTGCCCTAGGGCTGCATATATATAAACACCTCGAGGCCACCCTATGGGTTGTGCCGATCCAATCTCCTAATCTCAAGTTTCACATGGTATCAGGCCATCTCGCTTAATAGCTCGATGGGTTCTCCTTCTGCCGGCGCCATGACCTCCTCTGCCATGCCCTCTCTCACCCTGTCGGCGTCTCTCTCGGCTCCCTCCAACTCCGCTATGCCTCCTCCTTCTGCTAGCCTCATTACGGCAAAACTTACCACCTCCAACTACCTCCTCTGGAAAGCCCAGATCCTTCCTCCTCTTCGCATCGCCAACGTCACCGGCTATGTCGATGGCACCTCTCCTACACCTGCTCGCTAGCTTCCACCCGATGACAAGGGGGAACGTGCCGTCAATCCTGAATATATCGTCTGGTACCGGCAGGACCAGATCATGCTTAGTTACCTCCTTGCCTCTCTCACCGATGACGTGCTCATGCAGGTCATTCGTTTTGACACTTCACATGCCATCTGGGCACATCTTGAGGAGATGTATTCTGCTCATTGTCGCGCTAGCGTTGTTCAGATCAAGCTGGACATGGCAAATTTCCGCAAGGGTACCCTCTCCATGGTGGATTACTTCGCCAAGATTCGCTCCTTCGCTGATCAGCTAGCGGCGGCCGGTCGCCCCATGCGGGATGACGACATCATCACCGTTGTCATCACCGGGCTCGAGAGCGACTACGAGCCCCTCATCACCGCCGTTACCACTTGGATTGATGAGATGACCCTTGGGGAGCTTTACTCGCACGCTCTCTCTTTTGAGCATCGTCGCGAGTATCACGCTGCGCGCCTTCATCTCCACGTTGGCGGATCTTCTGCCAACTACGTCGCCCGCGACAAGCCCGACAACAACAACAACAATCGCAGCGGCAAGGGCAACTACCGTGGCAAGGGCCGCGGTAATCAAGGCGATCGCGGGGACTACAACAACAATAACCGCGGTGGCAACCGCGGTGACCGCGGCGGCAATCGCCCGCAAGGTGACTACGGTGGCAACCGTGGTGGTGGTGACCGCAGTGACTACGGGGGTGGTAATGACACCGGCGTCCAATGCCAACTCTGCCGTGTCCCTGGGCACTATGCATGGGAGTGTGCTCAATGCTTCAATCATGCTTTTCAGCCCCAGCACTCCAAGATGGCGGGCCTTGCTGCTGCCTCGCCTCCTTCTATCCTTGGTGATCCTACGTGGTTCACGGACACAGGAGCCACCGACCACATCACCTCTGATCTGGACCGCCTCACCATAAGGGAGAAGTACCCTGGACGAGACCGCATCCACACGACTGATGGCTCAGGTTTGCACATAGCTCATCGTGGTCATGCGATCCTTCCTACACCCTCTGCTAACCTTCAACTTCGCAATATTCTTCATGTCCCCAATGCTGATAAAAACCTACTTTCTGTCAATCGTCTTGCTGTTGATAATCATGCCTATCTAAAATACTATCCTACTCATTTTCTCATGAAGGATTTGACCACCAAGAGGGTACTTCTTCAAGGCAGATGTGAAAACGGGCTCTACCCCATTCGGCCAATGCAGTCCCGTGCGCTGTCCTCCATTCGGCTCTCCGCAGAAGACTGGCATGCCCGGTTTGGCCACCCGGCGTCTCAAGTTGTCCAGCATATTTTAGCGTCCAATAAATTAGCATCTTCGAGTCGGTCTCTGACCAATGTGTGCCATGCATGTCAACAAGGCAAAGCTCATCAGCTTCCCTTTCCTAGATCCTCGAGTGTTTCCTCCTTTTCTTTGGAACTAGTGTTTTCAGATGTGTGGGGACCTGCTAAGACTTCATCTAGCGGGTTCCAATATTATGTTTCGTTCATTGATGATTATAGCAAATTTGTCTGGATTTATCTCCTCAAATGAAAATGTGATGTGTTTGATGTTTTTCGTGATTTCCTTGCACATGTTGAACGCCTCTTGTCACGTAAAATTTTATGTGTCCAGTCTGACTGGGGCGGCGAATACGAAAAACTTAGCAACACATTTTTTTGCCAACTTGGCATTGCTCATCATGTTTCATGTCCACACACGCATCAACAGAACGGTTCCGTTGAAAGAAAACACCGCCATATAGTTGACATGGGCCTTTCACTTTTATCTCACGCGTCTATGCCTCTCCGGTTTTGGGATGAGGCGTACCTCTCCGCGTGCTATCTCTTAAATCGACTTCCTAGTCGTGTCATTGGTAACCTTAGCCCTATGGAAAAACTATTTCAACAAAAACCTGACTATGTCTCTCTTCGAACTTTTGGGTGTGCATGTTGGCCTAACTTGCGTCCCTACAATACTCATAAACTTGCTTTTCGGTCTCAACAGTGTGTGTTTATAGGGTATAGCATCCGGCACAAAGGGTACAAATGTCTCCATGTGCCAACTTCTCGTATCTATATCTCACGGGATGTTGTGTTTGACGAGAAAGTTTTTCCCTTTGCTCTTCCACAGAGCTCGCCCACACCACCCCGTGTCTCCGAACATGCCATCCTCTTGTTTCCGCATGATCACATGAACTATGGCACGTCTGTTTTGGATGCTAACGTGGGTGCAGGTCCTCCTCCGGCGCAGAAAATCCCTCCCGCTGCCATCCCGGGATCCCATGCAGATTCTGGCGCGGACTCTGGTATGGATTCGCCCTCGGATCATGCGCCAACAACTGATTGCGTGGGACCAGAGACAGAGCCGACCGACAGCGACGGGTCGACGTCCCCGCGCGTCCACCTGTCGGCCTCGGGTGGGCCGGTTCCCTCCATCCCTAGCTCGCCTGTCTCTGGGGCGTGCCTCCCATCACCCGCGGTGGGATCTGCTCCTCGGCTGTCTCCTGCTGTGCCCGACAGGGCTGGGTCCCCGTCCCACGTGGCGCACGCAGGATCGCCCGCTCTGGACTCTAGCGTGGCGCGGCCTGTCGCTCCTGATGGCACGCACGACGATACTGATTTGGCGCCCAACGCTGAATCCCATGCGGCGGCGGCTGCTAGCGCGTCTGCATGCACCTCTGTATGTGCTCCCATCGGATCTTCTACGGCTCCCGGATCAGCTGCGCCCACATCTCATGCGATGGTCACTCGGACGCGTGATCACACTCGCCATATCAAGCAACGCACAGATGGCACGATCACTTATGATCCCTCCAAGCGTGCGTT
The DNA here is from genome assembly GCF_003073215.2 of Triticum urartu. Taxonomy (NCBI): domain Eukaryota; kingdom Viridiplantae; phylum Streptophyta; class Magnoliopsida; order Poales; family Poaceae; genus Triticum; species Triticum urartu. Next base: position 59,071,536 of record NC_053022.1, read on the forward strand.
TCTTGTTCACCGTGAACCTGCCAACCACTGTGAAGCGTTTCGGTTCCCCGAGTGGCGTGCGTCCATGCAAGCCGAACTTGATGCTCTTCGTCAAAATGGTACATGGACTCTTGTACCTCCTCCGCCGCATGCTAATGTTATCGACTGCAAGTGGGTTTACAAGATCAAGCATAAGGCTGATGGTTCTGTTGATCGTTTCAAGGCTCGTCTCGTTGCTAAGGGCTTCAAGCAAAGGTATGGGTTGGACTATGATGACACTTTCAGTCCAGTGGTCAAACCTGTTACTGTACGTCTTGTTCTCTCCATTGTGGTTTCACGTGGTTGGTGTCTGCGACAGTTGGATGTCCAAAATGCCTTCCTCCATGGCATTCTTCAGGAGGATGTATATATGAGGCAACCTCCTGGCTGTGAGGATCCTGTTGTACCTCGCTATGTGTGCAAGCTTCACAAGGCTCTTTACGGTCTCAAACAAGCTCCTCGTGCGTGGTATTCTCGGTTAAGCTCACGACTCCATCAACTTGGTTTTCTAGCATCTAAGGCTGATACATCATTGTTTGTGTTCAACCGTGGTGGTGTTACTATCTTCATGTTAGTGTATGTTGATGATATCATCGTGGCCAGCTCCTCTACTTCCGCCACAACCAAGTTACTTGCGGCTCTCCAAGTCTCCTTTGCTCTCAAGGATCTTGGCCCCTTGCACTACTTCCTTGGAGTTCAGGTGACGTCATCGTCAAGGGGGCATTGTTCTGTCTCAACAGAAATATATTGGCGATATTCTGCAGCGTGCAAACATGGAGAACTGCAAGATATCAACCACTCCCATGTCTTCAAGCGAAAAACTTAGTAAGGACAGTGGGTCACCTCTTGGACAGGATGATATCACCAAGTATCAAAGTCTGGTTGGGGCACTTCAATACTTGACACTCACGAGACCAGATATTTTGTTCGCAGTCAATCGAGTTTGTCAGTTCTTGCACACACTAACCACGGTACATTTTTCAGCCGCTAAACGCATTCTGAGGTATTTGAAGCACACACGTGATATGGGTCTTTCCATACGGAAGTCACCTTCTATGTTACTAAGTTGTTTCTCGGATGCGGATTGGGCTGGATGCAGTGATGATCGCAGATCCACAGGTGGTTTTGCAGTGTTTCTTGGGCGAAATCTTGTGTCTTGAAGCTCAAGGAAGCAAGCTACTGTTTCACGTTCAAGCACTGAGTCCGAGTATAAAGCTTTAGCAAATGGGACAGCTGAAGTGATCTGGATACAGTCTGTCCTCGGTGAGTTTGGGGTCTTCATGTCACGGCCTCCAGTTTTGTGGTGTGATAATCTGGGAGCTACCTATTTGTCAGCTAATCCGGTATTTCATGCCAAAACAAAACATATAGAGGTGGATTTTTCATTTTGTGCGTGAAAGGGTTGCGGCCAAGGCACTTGACGTAAGGTTCATCTCCTCCAAGGAACAGACAACTGATATCTTCACTAAGCCATTAGCAGAAGCAGCGTTTGTTTCAAACAGACACAATCTCAATCTTCTAGTACGAAGTTCAGATTGAGGGGGGATGTTAAACACGTTAGATGTTGTACAGGTTCCGGTAGTATAGAGTTGTTAGTATCTCTTATCTACCCGTAGTCCTTATCCTCTGTAACAACTTGTATCTATCTTGTATATACCGGACTGTCGGTTGTGCCCTAGGGCTGCATATATATAAACACCTCGAGGCCACCCTATGGGTTGTGCCGATCCAATCTCCTAATCTCAAGTTTCACATTGGGTTATCTGAGTATGTAATAAGGGAAATATATATAGACCTACGGATAGAACCTGAAAACTTAGCACATGAGATAGTCAAACAAAGCATTAAATTTTCCATACTTGGCCAAAATGGAAAGGTGTGCCCTTCCTTATATAGATGGGTTTACGAGAGACAAGTATTGACCTCCTACTGGACACGACGTGAATCGATGGGATACCTAGGTTTGATGGTTTAGTTAGGGACCTTCGAGTCTTGGTGAGGCATCTCATGTTGCCATGGTCTATCCATCCATATTCCTCATAAATTAGCTTTGAATCCATAGGGTCTTGCCGACTTAGGTGGCACTAAGACCCCCTCACCACAACATATGGTGACCCTAGTCATGCATTTGGACAATAACCCATACAGAGTACTATGAATAGAATGATGGAACCGCCATGACAACCCGACACACTAGCAAAATTAGGTTGGCAAGGTGGGTTGGGGTGAGTGACAATAATCACCGATGGAGGCGATAGGGGAGGAAGATGATGGGTGGGGCCCATGGCCTTTGGAGCTCTTTAACCTTGATCATGTTTTCATATGTCTTATCCATTGCACGTATTTATTTCTTGTTTAGACAATTTAATAGTGAAATTTTGTCAGCTTTCACATCGTAGCATGCACAATTACGCTCCGTCAGTGCTACAAACAAATGTCAATCTATTCTAAGAATTCGTGTGGTTTTAGGGAATCCAGTTACAAGCGAACCATGAACCGAGAGCTCTCCCCCTTTTCCACCGACTCTTTGATCGTAAACATAAGAATACTTGTTTTAAGAATGAATTATTGCCCTTCTCCAACCCTTACTGCCCAACCCGAGAGCGGACGTCTAATGTATTCCACTAAGAATTAGTGAATGCCTCTTCCAAGCGCGAATAGCTCTACCCAAAGTCCTGAGGTTTGACGTCAAAGCCGTGAGCAAGAACCACTTTCAAATTACACACAATATCTCACTCTTCTTCAATTACTCTTCCACTTCACCTTCTACCTTATGACTCACTGTGTATGTCAAGGATAGATACAGCTGATGTAAGCATAGATGAGAGTGTCAATTTTAACTTCTTCTCATATTTCTAATACAGTAATACTCCGTGGCAGTTCAGCTAATCCGACTCGGTGCGCCCCATTTCGCAGGCAAAGCAATCGTGACGTACTACAAAATGCTTATGTGAAAACAAAACTATCTTTGAAGCCATGACGACACATCAGGGGTTGAAGAGAGCATATGATTGGATATTCTTCTTCATTTTTATTGTACATATAGTATTAAAAAGCGTATGATTGGAGGGTCCGGCACACAGGCTGTCCTGGTCGGAGCTGGGAACCCATTCCGCCTGCCTGCCTGCCTGCCCACAGCAACAAAAAGAAACAATGTTTAAAACTCCCATCCGATAGAGTGCCGAAGAAGCATGTCCATTTTTAATCTCCTGGGAACCAAAAGCGTGACATTGTTGGCATGCTGAGCACTCATCGAAAAACTTAGAACAGCTTCAGGAAAATCTATTTTTGCCCCTCTTAATTATTGAGACGGTCTTTGAGTTTCTCTATTTTATTTTGTTTATTTAGGCTAGACGGTCGTCTTGGGCCTCGATCATGTCGTGATGGACCTCTCCTTTTTTGCGTATGTATTTTAAAATTTCCTTTTAGAAAGTTGGCCTAGACAGAAGGCGCCTGCCTACTTGACAATCGGTGCTTGGCGATGATGACTGTCCCAGAAAAGAAGAAAACGGGGAGTCTAAATCTCAACTTGTCCAAAGCAAAATGCTTTGGAAGCTGTCGCTCGGTTCTGTTCAACACGCACTCAGGCCGGCCGCTTCTTCCCAGCTTTTCTGGTAGAGAAGGCTTCTTCTTTCCAGCTGCATGAGTTCTTCACTTCTTTAGCCACAAAGTTTAGTTTTTTTTTTCTGTCCGGGCCTGTTTGAAACGCTCGAGATCGATCAAGGGACGAAGGCAGGAAATATCTGAGTGGAAACATATTATTTGAAATTATTTCACTTCTCCAGTTACAAGGAGTAATAATCATTGAAACTTCAAAATGCGTGTGAGCGATTAGCCAGAAAAACTTTTATATAAAGTAGTGATCTGACGCTTTTATAATTCTTTACGAAAAGAGTATCTACTGACAGAATAAAGAACACCACGTGTTTCTTAAACGCACTTCAGATGGTTGTTTTTTCAGCCGCATTTTTCAATGGGGCTGTTTTTCAATAAACAAACTTTTCTAATTCAGGGCTCATTGTTTTACTCGCATTTTAAATGGTTGTGTGCGACTTTACCTTTAATTTTCGCTAGTCTTTTATGGATTTCACACCTTGTTGATGGTTGCTCGAACATGACATGTAGTGTAAGAGCATTATTAGTAAAACCCTCAAACCCTCAAACCCTCACTAGCGTTTTAAGGGTCCAAAAATAATCTTTTTGTGCACTTTTACGGGTTGAAAAATAGGGGCAAAGATTAGAACCCTCAAACCCAACCCTTATAACGGAATATTCCCCATGAACGACGTTGTCGTTGCGCGCAGGAGGTCGACGGGGCGGCCGCCGGTGATGGGGGCGACTAGCAGCGGCGGTCGTGGGCGCGGGAGTTGGGAGGATTTTTCCCTCCCACGCGAGTATAACCGCCAAATGAGGGTTGGGGTAGGTTTTGCTCCCCAACCCTTACTTTTGAGGATTGAGAGAGGGTTTGAGAGTTGGACCTTTAAAAAAATTGAGGGTTTGAGGGTTAAGGGGTTCTAGTCTACGGCTTTTTTTCGACGAAAACTATAAAAAAAAGCAGTTATTTTTAGGGGTTTGAGGGTTTGAGGGCTCTACTAGTAATGCACTAATGCCGGGTACCGGCTGCAGAGTAATGTTTCGACATGTCTATTCACTACTAGGAAAAAGCCTAATAGTAACGCGGGTTAAACAACTAGTAGTAGCGTGGGTGCCCACGCTACTACTACATTGCTACAGCTAACTTGTAGTAGTAGTGCGGGTGCACCCGCGCTACTACTACACCTGTTAGTAGTAGCGTGGGTGCAGGGCCGGGCCCATAGTGGTGCCAAATGTGCGGCCCGCACAGGGCCCATAATTTTGAGGGCCCCAAATTTTTTATATAAGCACAGTATTTCTAAAAAGAATGCCAAGGCTCTGCCGCACTGGGCCGCTCAGCGCTGGAGTTGGGCCGAGTCGAGGCCGTCGAGCGCTGGTGCCTCGATCGCTTGATGGAAAAAGGATCGCTCGATGTTCTCAGAAAAAGGAAACTGCTCCAGCAGTCGATCGGGATCGCCTCGATCTGAAACCGCAATAGCAGTCCCGTCCGCGGCGCAACACAAAACAAGATCGCCTCGTCGGTTGTCGCCTTCGCCTGTTGTCGTTGCCTTCGTAGCTGCCTCTCCCAATTTTCAGGGATCCATACTTCAGTCCGTTGCAGTTCTTTCGCCGTTGCTACAGGAAACGAGATCGCCTCATCGGATCAATCCATGACCGACTGACCGACTCCAGCCTTCAGGTGCTTAGCGAATCCTCCTTTCCGATTAACTTCGATTCCTACTCCTAATTCCTAATTTTCTAATTAACTTTTTGTAGGAATCGTTACTTCGTTATAGATTGGTTCTTATCTTCTCTGTTAAAGATCACAGTCTAGCAGTTCAACCGGACAAAACCCAAAACTAGGTGAGTTAGACGGTTCGTTTAATTGCAAAATATTGATGCATGATCTTCAATTGATATATGATATTGTATAACTTCAATTTTATTTCATTCATCTTTTTTATCTTGTGTTTCAATAATACTGATTTGAGTCATCGTGAGGAAAAATCAGTCTGGTTCCTATAAGCGCAAGAGAAAAGAAAGAAAACGGAATTTAATTAGTACATCTTATATTATACACTATAAAAAATTTCTGCGAGATACATATACATTATAATTGCTTGTTAGTTCATTTTTATAGCAAGATAGGGTCCCATTTTTTAGTTTCGCACAGGGCCCGGGATTTTGCTGGCCCGGCCCTGCGTGGGTGCTACCCGCGCTACTACTATTAATTTCAAAATCAGAAAAAATTATTGATCCCGTGCATGCTGTCAATGGCAACAATGGTTCGATCCAGCGCCGGCAGGGGTCGACAGAGGTGTAGAAGGGCGGCGGCAGACCAGATCCAGCGGCGGCGGCTGCAAAGGGCCCGGATCCATGGCCGAGCAAAAGGCGACGGCGTGGGGCTCCTCTTTGCAGCCAAGGCAATGAGCTCCTGGTCGTCCATGGCGACGACCTACACGGGCAAGGACATGGGAGGGTGAGTCAATCCAGAGGGAGAGAGAGAGAGAGAGAAAGAAAAACGAGGGAGAGAGGAAGAAGATGGAGGTAGCAGTGGGGATGCTCACCGGTGGTGAGGTGCTCCGTCGTGGTGGCATAGAGGCGAGGGGGAAGACGAGCGAGCTCCTGGACGCCAGTGACGCGGGGAGGTGAACTCGTTGGGCGCCATGGAGGAGGAGGTGTGCTTGGGCAGGAGCACCATAGGAGAGCCTATGGAGAGAGGGTGGAGAGTGAGGGAGAGAGAAGGGATTCGGTCGAGGATATGGGGACTTCACCTACCTCGTACTTAGTAGTAGCGAGGGGTATAAAACCGTGCTACTACTATAGACTTAGTAGTAGCGCGGGTTTATACCTCTTGCTACTATAGACTTAGTAGTAGCGCGGGTTTATACCCCTCGCTACTACCATGGCATATGTCCCGAGGGCACAGTAGAGACCACTTAGTAGTAGCGAGTGGTAAAAATCCGCGCTACTAGTAAGTAGCAGTAGCGAGGGGGATAAACCCGCGCTACTAGTAAGCGTCTGTCTATAAGCTTTTTCCTAGTAGTGATTTAATATTGAAAATTCGCAGGGGCACGCACCTGTCAAGCTCAGACCGGCCGCTCGATTGCCTCGCGATTTGTGAAGTTGAATCCCGCACAATGGCACAATACATTTTAAGTTTAATTGTTGAAACTTGTGATATTTTATTTAAAAATTCCGATTTTTCTCAATTGCTAGTATCAAGTTTCAGAGTTGAAACTTTAAGTGATTTTTTGGTTGGTTGCAGGTACTAAAGTTGTGATTTTATTGACCGCTCATACTAAGTTTCAAAAGTTGAAATTTAACTTTTTAAATTCATGACAATGTATTTAAAATGATTTTATTTGAAAGTTCTCTTCACGAGAAACATGAATAAGAAAACAAATTTTAATTTGGACTTTCTATTCAGAAGATATGATAGTCTAAAAATTGAAAGCCAAATAAAAGCGCGTGTGAGGAACTCGGTGCCCCTGCGTGCCCCAAATCCTCTCTTTATTTAATATAAGCATAGACAATTGCCCGTGCGTTACAACGGGAGTATAAACATTCTAGTAGATTAGCCCCTGACTGCACGTCTATTATTGTATTATTGTTTTTGAGAATCCATGTATATTATTATATTGATACGCTAAAATCTTACCAAATCTTTGTATGCAATCGCCATGATTTATTTGTCATTTTATTGTTAAGCACTTATTTGGTAAGAATTTAATGACTTGCCAACAAAATATGTGTTTATTTTAGTAAGTTAATAAACATGAGACAATTGAATGGATGGGAGAAAAATCAAATATGGAAGGAAAAAATCAAAAAGGATTATTTGGTAAGAATTTAATGACTTGCCAACAAAATATGTGTTTATTTTAGTAAGTTAATAAACATGAGACAATTGAATGGATGGGAGAAAAATCAAATATGGGAGGAAAAATCAAAAATATAAGGAAAGAGTGAGACATATATATAGAAGGTTGGACGAAAGAGAGGTGAAATGGGAACCTTACGTTCTTTTTAAATAGTATAGGGATAGGGATATGTGTTGAGTCATTGCGCCAATGGCGTGGAAAACAGATTTACCAAGACGATACAACCAACACAATTCTACTAAAATATATTAATGATCTATTACGAATTTTCATAGATAAATACAACATTAAAATATTTCGTAATTAAAAGCTTGTTTAAGCAATAAGTCCCAAATAATTTCCTCTCCTAATTCTAGCGAGAGGCAATATTAGACGTGTTGCGTCGTCACTTTTCCTTTGCCGTTAGATTTCCACCCCCTCATACTCCTTAGGCCCTGCCGGTGTGGGAGCACGGAGAGGCTCTTATATATCATGCAAATATGTGTTTTCCCAATTTTTGGGTATTTTTGATAGGTTATCATTGTCCGTCACTTTGGTCTCCCCGGTGATGGCGGCGGCAGCGTCTGCCAAGGGCACAATTTTTTTCTCGAGCCCTCTCATCTTGACGTTGTTGTGTGTGGCACCTTCGATGGCCTAGATTCTTGTTCTCATTTTTGGATAGTCAGGCTAGGGTTTGCTAGGTTTGTCGGCGACATGGCGGTGGCGGCTGCCATTCGTAGTTGGTTCCTTCGGCCTCATCTCCGCCATGTCGGTGTGCCCTTGGTGTCGGCGTGATGCATGTGCGATTTATTGGAGGTCGGGCTCTTGGACATGTCGTTCATTTGGTTGTGACGACTTTTTCATGGCGATGATCTGCCAAGATGACGTCCTTCATTATTTCTCATTGATGGTCAAAAATATTAGGATGGCTCCGACATTGGAGCGGCTTACGTCAGCACACCATCAACATGTTCGAGTGAAAGAAGACAATCTGTCCCAGGAAATTAAATATGCTTTCTAGGTGGTATATGATTAATATAACTACGGAAATGCTAAAAATCTGGTGTCTTTATGGGCCGTTCAATTTTACATGCTAAAAAAATCTGACTTATGTTTTTTTTGCGAAAGGAATCTCACATAAGATTTGTAGCGGAAAATCCTATATCTAAGTGATTTTTCTTAAAACCCGACTTTAAAAAGTTTGCAGCGTCATATCCTCTTTTGCAATAAAAAAGAGAAGAGAAAAAAAAACTGATTGCAACCTCTCCTGGTGCAAAAACCTGTGCCCATCCTGCACGACCCGCACATGGCGAGTCAGCAACGCACCACATGATGCACCGAAGTTCCTGCGTGGCTGACCGTCGAAGAGAATATCTCGGATCGTAGTCGTAGGACCCAAGTATCATGCTCCTAAAAATTTACGAACCTGTAGTGCACTCTGATCAAAGTTCAGAAAATTCAGGTAGAGCCAAATTTACTCGCGCGGTGGAAAGAGTAACGGCATCGGCCGGGCGAAGTTACAGATCTTGGCGGCCGTACTGTTTACGTACTCTGATGTTGCCAAGTCAATGTACGCAAATGTCAAAAGCAGAAACGTCGACGTACGCCAGATACGTACGTAGATACGCGTTCTCCTAAATTACCAGCATCTGCTAAGGCGGGTGATACGTCGACCTATGGCTTGTCAAACTGTCTGCTATAAGTAATTTTTAATTCTTAGAGCTTATCTGGATTAACAGATGGAATGTGGAATGGTACTATCCCAGAGCTAAGATGACAGCCCAACTAATTAATATGGTTAGTACTAAACAGACACGATCTAGCTAGCAAAAGCTAGACCGTACTACACACGGAGACAAACTAATCAGGAGCGAGGAAGGAAGAAAGAAGATGGCTCGGGCCGACATGACAGCCAGCCAGCCTGCTCAATCGCCGGCCGGCCGGCAGGTTCGCTGGACCGGTTGGTGGCGCAAACCGGTCGGTCTAACCAGCTGACTGGATCAAAAGGCGACAATCGGACAGCCTAGCCGTACTCGTTCTTAATTTGGTGGACCCACCAGAGATTAATGCCGTTGTTGGGATTGCTGGACAAGTTTGAACTTCTGTTAGAATCGGAGAACGCGGCAAACACACACGTGTTCACATGTGGCTGCACGTGTTTTAGGCCGTTTCATGAGGCAACGAATATCAAAAGACATCCCACAACCCGATCTTAGGTTCAGAGTCGCTTTGTGGGAACTTCAAGAGAGAGAAGAGAGATCATAGCTTAATATGAAAGGTCAGGTATACCTGCCCGACCAATTGCGGTTCGAATCAATAGTTCGATGCAGAGCCTCTTTGCTTTTCCACATGTTTTCTGTTGTTGCGGGGATGTTTTTCCTCGTGGTTTTGGTTCAACAGCTCCATCGATCAATTGTTTTTCTTTTTCAAATTCAAAAGAGAAGGATCATCCTGGCCTCTTCATCGAGCGATGCGCACTCTGCACATATTCATCTTTATTATTGTACTAGCAAGATGCCCATGCGTTGCATAGAACATCAAGATGCATTTGTATGAGTAGTTTATCTCGTGGGAGAAAAGGATGAACGAGGGAAGGCCTTATTTGCAAATGTGAAAAGGGTGTGGGTATCTTTTTGCAAAATTGCCATAGTTTCCTTCCTATCCGTCAGATATAAATCAGACGGGCTATATTGCAGGATGGCAGGCACACCATCATCACCAACTCTGTTTTTATAAAAGTAGAGATATTATTCAATGAAATCTTACAAAATAAATACATGAACCAATCCCATCTTCATGATGAACACTGCCGCCATACCATGTAATCCGATGGCCTAATCAAGCCGTCCGACGGCTAGCCGGGAACACCAACCAATCTAGCAGACCCTCGGCGCGCACTGCAAGCGTATGTTCTATACTCTGCCATTTTTATCTTTTATCATCCTATCTTTAAGAGCGATCAATGCATTGACCTTAGCAGACCCTTTTCTCGTCGACATCACCACGACGCCAGACAACGTCACCTCCCTATGCGTGCCTATCAACACACGCCCATCACAGAGACCCCACTACGCCACGCCGCCGAGACCCTGTGTCATCGATGCGGAAGATCAACACCGCTCCACCTCTTGTCCCTTCCAGCCAACACATGCTCCAAAATGATGCCCCCATGAGGGAGAACGACAAGGAAGACACTGTCATAATCCGATCCGTAAGACCTAGATCTAGGGTTTTCGCCAGAGCGGTCCGAGGGAGGTGAACACCCAGGGTGCCACCAGGACCCAATCGAGGTTGCCATGCACCCCCCCCCCCTAATTTAGTGCACAAGACGACCCTGATGTCGGCTAGGACTACGTTGGTATTTCCCCAAAGAGGAAGGGATGATGTAGCACAACGACGTTAGGTATTTCCTTCAGTGATGAAACCAAGGTTATCGAACCAGTAGGAGAACCAAGCAACACAATATAAACAGCCCCTGCACACAAATAACAACCACTCGCAACCCGACGTGTTAAAGGGGTTGTCAATCCCTTTCGGGTAACGGCGCCAAAAATTGGTGCGTGGACGGGAGAAAGTTGTAATAGATTGAATAAATAGATCGCAAATAAAATAAAATGCAACAAAGTATTTTTGTATTTTTGGTTTAGTAGATCTGAAAATAAATGCAAAGGAAAAGTAAATGGCAAAGGCAAATAATATGAGAGGGACCCGGGGGCCGTAGGTTTCACTAGTGGCTTCTCTCGGGAAAAATAGCAAACGATGGGTGAACAAATTACTGCTGGGCAATTGATAGAACTTCAAATAATCATGACGATATCCAAGCAATGATCATTATGTAGGCATCACGTCCAAGATTAGTAGACCGACTTCTGTCTGCATCTACTACTATTACTCCACACATCGACCGCTATCAAGTATGCATCTAGTGTACTAAGTTCATGGAGAAACGAAGTAATGCAATAAGAATGACGACATGATGTAGACAAGATCTATTTATGTAGAGATAGACCCCATCGTTTTATCTTTAGTAGCAACGATACATACGTGTCGGTTCCCCTTCTGTCACTGGGATCAAGCACCGTAAGATTGAACCCACTATAAAGCACATCTTTCCATTGCAAGATAAATAGATCAAATTGGCCAAACAAAACCCAAATATCGAAGAAGAAATATGAGGCTATAAAAGATCATGCATAAAAGAGATAAAAAACCCAAATACTTTCATGGATATAAAAAGATATAGCTGATCATAAACTCAAAGTTCATCAGATCCCAACAAACACACCACAAAAAGAGTTACATCATATGGATCTCCAAGAGACAGAGAGAGGAAGCCATCTAGCTACTAACTACGGACCCGAAGGTCTACAAAGAACTACTCACACATCATCGGAGAGGCACCGATGGAGGTGGTGAACCCCATCCGAGATGGTGTCTAGATTGGATCTGGTGGTTCTGGACTCTACGGCAGCTGGATCAATATTTCGTCGACTCCCCTAGGGTTTTTGAAATATTGGGATATTTATAGAGCAAAGAGGCGGTCCGGGGGGCACCCGAGGTGGGCACAACCCACCAGGGCGCGCCTGGGCCTCCTAGCGCGCCCTGGTGTGTTGTGCTCTCCTCGGAGCACCCCCAGTCGCAGCCAAGGCCCATTAGGTGTCTTCTGGTCCATAAAAAAATCTATGTACAATTTCGTGGCATTTGGACTCCGTTTGGTATTGATTTTCTGCGATGTAAAAAACATGCAAAAAACAGCAACTCGCACTTGGCACTATGTCAATAGATTAGTACCGAAAAATGATATAAAATAACTATAAAATAATTATATAATATTCAAGATTGATAATATAACAACATGGAACAATAAAAAATTATAGATGCATTGAAGACGTATCAGACCCCTCCAAGGAGGTGACGATGCCGTAGCGCCGCCACCGCGCATTAACCGGAAACTAGGGTTTTCACCCGGGCACATAGGACACGGGGGAGTAGGGGAGTTGTACCTCGATGTCGCCACCAAGGAGGTAATAGGTCCCAGAGCGCCACTGACGTCATGGCCACCGTCGGCGACCAAGGGTTTCCCGCAGACAAGATCCCATGCCGACATCCTGCAGGCCAACAACCAATACCTTCGAGCATGGACGATGGAGATTAGGGCTGGCCGGAGGAGGTGAGTTGCGCAAAAGGAAAAGGAAGCCCTGCGACCGCCTCATATCAGATCTGGTGAGGAGAGGACGGGGCCCTCCCCACGCCGCGAGATCCGACCACCGGGGCCTCGCTGCCCGTGCGACCTAGGGGCCTGGCTGCCGGCATCGACGAGTGACCTCCGTCACCAGCACACGAGACATGCACATCCTCACCCCCCCTTCACCACGGCTGCGCGCCGAGCCGGTGGCCGCCGCCGGAGGCGACGAGGGAGAGAAGAGCCGCCAATGGCTAGGGTTTTGGCGCCGCCTGAGTCGCCCTTGTGGGAGCGACGTGGGGCCTGTTTGTGGGTCGGAGCCCTCCCCAATTGTCAGTAGTCCATTGATCGATTATAAGTTCACAGAATGGGGAATGTGTTCGCCTTACCTTTGGGTGTGTTTTATTCTCTCAATGGATCTTCTTTATGCACAAATGGCCTTGATGAATCGACTAATCAAAGGTTACCCTTTCCACGGGTGTTCTAGTGGGCACTCCAGTGCCGCAATGTATCGTACACTAGGCGCTTCAGGGCATCTTCAATGCAAGCCGTTTATACAGGCGCTTAGGGAAATAAAAATATATCATAAAATTAGAAAACTATCTAAGAATTGGTTTGTTTCGACGCAAGGCGCTAGTTTATAGGCGCTAATAAAATCGGCGTGTGTTATCTCGCACAACGAGAATGGCTGAAGCGCTCGCTGCTACTTCTTGCATCGGTGCTTGAGGGATGCGAGGAATTAAAAGCGGAACTGCTAGTTGAACAGGATATCTACCCTGGCGCCCTTGCACTAGCGTCGGCGTTGGACATGCCCTCATTGGGTGTTTTTTATTTCTTTTTTTGTTTTTTTTCATTTTTTTTGTTTTCCAGTTTTTTCTGCTTTATATGAAACTTGACAAATACTGTTTGCATTGTTTTGAGATAACGGGCTACATGTAGCCCATGTTTACAAGGACTAACTAGGATTCTGGAGGCAATTTAGGCCGTGAGTTGGAAAACGAATCAGTGGTGCGCGACCAGTCCGACGAATTGATCATGCAGGACGTTTGTTAGGAAGTGTTTCCAAAAAACAATAACAAAGTAAAAAGAAAAGGAATTTGCTATAAATACAATGTCAGATTTTTAAGCATGAAAACTTATTTTTTTCATGCTTACGACAACTTTATTTGCTGAGACGTCAGACTTATTAGCACTAATAGGAAAACCATATTTGCCGGTCGGTGCGGTTCCGGGTGGGCTGTCCCGTTAAGCGTTTCCAGGATTCTCGGTTTTGGGAACCTTCTAGGAGGTTCTAGCCGATTTTTTTTCCTTTTCCTGTTCCTTTTTTTTGTTTTTTCTTTATCTCCTTTCTCCTCTTCTTTCCTTTATCTTATCTTTTTTATTTTCTTTTATTTTTTCCTTTTAAGTTTATTTTTCTTTTTCAACAAATGTTCACACATTAGATAAATGTTCGGATTCCTTACGATTTGTTCATATATTGGAAAAATGTCCTGTTTTCAACTTTTGTTCAGCAATTGCAAAAAAATGTAAATTTGAAAACTTTTTCATTTTTATCTAGATATGTTCGAAAATCTCAAAAAGTTTAGAATTACAAAATTTTGAGTTTTTTTTTGCATTTTAAAGTTTTGTTCAGAAATATGAAATTTTCTCAGGAAATTTCAAAAAACGTTCCCCTTTTAATTGTTTTGACAGATTCAAGAAATGTTATTGTTTTCAAAATTTGTTCATAAATTCAAAAAATGTCAGTGTTTTCAATTTTTTTGCCCGTTTTGTTAAAATATTCATATTTTCAGAAAATTGTTCTTAATTTAGAAAATGTTCTTGTTTTCAATTTTATTCCTTTTCAAAAAATATTTTAGGTTCCCAAAAAATGTTTGTGTTTTAAGAAAATGTTCCTGTTTCCAAATTTTGTTCACAAATTCAAAAAGTATATTCTATTTTCAATATCTATTCACAAATTCAAAAAGTACGTTTTTTCAGAAAATATTTGAGCTTTGAAAAAGTACGTAATTTTTGCAAAATGTTCGGTTTTAAATTTTATTTCTGTTTTTCGAAAAATGTTCGCATATCCAATTTTTTTCTCAAATTTAAAAATGTTCTGATTTTCATTTTATTTTTCCTTTATGAAAAATGTTTGAGATCCCGAAAATGTGCTAATTTTTATTTCTTTTTCACAATTTTGAAAGTGTTCACATTAAAAAAATAGTTTGCAATTTCAAATAATGTTATTGTTTTCAATATTGTTCCTTTTTTTATTCCCAAAAAGTGTTTGCTTTTTCACACAATGTTCTACTCCCATAATATAAGAACGTTTTTGACACTACACTAGTGTCAAAAACGTTCTTATATTATGGGACGGAGGGAGTAGTTTTTAATTTTTTATTCAAAAATTATAAAACGGTTGCGTTACAGAAAAATATGTACTTTTTTCATAAAGAAAGTCATGTTTGAAATTAAAAAAAAGGGTTTTTGTCGTGGCTTATAGTTCATATATGCCGGGCTACCTTTTTTGACATGAAATCTTAGAAACTATAGTGACTAGATACTTGTTTGACTGGTGCGAGGTACCATGTTCGATTCCTCACTCACACTTTAGTTCATCGTAGTTTTGCAAACTCATATTTTAAGTTTTTGTTGTTACTGTTAGTTTCTTTAGGTTTGCGCTCCCAATTAGCATCAGAACTAGCTAGTCGTAGCGGCTAGTTCATTGCCAATAGGAAGACGCGGGTTCAATTCCCAATGTTGGCACTCCTTTTTCATTTTCGTGATTTTTCAGCTTGCAAACGTTGCGCACCGGCAAGTTGGGCCAGCCCAGATGAGCTGCTCCTGTGCAAAATGCTGACTCCTTGCCGCAACAAGCAGCATATAGGAGGTCCCCACTTAACAATCCGACGTTAGATTTTTAACCGAAATCATTATTTAAGGAGCACTTTATTTAAATGTCATTTCCACCTCCTCATGTTACAACAAGTGGCGCACTGCAACCTGAGAGTTTTTCTTTTTTTGGATTCGTTTATTCAAAATGTTTTATCTCTTAAACCATTCGTCCAAATGTCGAACTGTTTTCACCGTTGGATTCCTCGCGTCAAGATCTTTAAAACTAGATCTCATGTTGATAGATTTTGACGAACTTTTTTCTTCATGAAAAAATTGAATCGGATTACATTTTTTTCCCTTTCGGAGAGAGGAACGACCGTGCCTCTCGCGGAAGCAAATCCGTGCCTCCACAAGAAGTAAGCCCGTGCCTCTCGCGGAAGGAAAAAATGTTTTTGTTTCGTTTCCGAGAGGCATGACCGTGCCTCTCGTGGAAGCAAATCCATGCCTACACGAGAAGTAAATCTGTGCCTCTCGCGGAAGGGAAAAAGAAAACACATTTTTTCCATTTCCGAGAGGCACGATCGTGCCTGACTGCACGTGTAAGGAAAAAAACGAGAACATGTTTTTTTTATGTGCGGAAGTAAATCCCTGCTTCTCGCGAAAGTAAGAAAAAAGAAAACATGTTTTTTTTCGTTTTCGAGAGGTAGAGCCGTGCCTCTCGTGGAAGTAGAAAAAGAAAACCCACTTTTTTTTTCCGTTTTTGAGAGGCACGACCACGCCTCACACAGAAGAAAAAAAGAAAACACTTTTTTGTACTAATTTTTTCCGAATTTTTTTGTCCAAAATCTATGAAAGACGGGTGAAAAACTGAAAAGCCGAAAAAGCAAAAAAAACATCTAGAAAGCGAAAACACATGCGAAAAGAAACAAAATTCGAAGCGAGCGCCCAGAGCACGCCCTCAGCCCACCCTCAGATGACCTTTGCGAGAAGGAGTACTCCTTCTTTAGTTACTCGCATTTTTAATTTTTAACATTTCAAAAAGAAAAAGTATACACAAAAAAAGTATAAAAGGAAAAGAAGAAAACAGTGTTGCAGCCTTGCAGGGCCCGGCCCATGCCTGGGGCGCTGTAGGCGAGGGTTTCCGACACTCATGGCCGCGCGTCTCGTCCACGGACCACGGTCCACCCCGCCGCTTCGCTGTCTCTCGCTCTCTAGCACACCAAAAAAAAAACCCCTCAGAATGGCGAAGGGACAGGAAACCCTAGCGCTGGCCGCCGGCGTCTTAACCCCGCTGCAGGTAATGCGGAGGGACGCGTGCGACGACGGTGACCGGCGGCTCCGTCACCTTGCGCTCTTCATCGATCCACGCACCATGTGAGAAATCTCATGACAGACGTCAGGCACAGGTATAGTAATTTGGTCACTAGCTCGGAACCCACCCCGCGTTCAGTTGCTGTGTTGGCGTCAATACCTGTATGCTCTCTGAACATAGGATTCCCTGTCGGAATTGAAGAGATTTTGGGCAGAGTTGCAGCGAAGTTATACCTGACACTGTTTGTCTCGCTTCTTTTCAGGTTATATGTGTCTGCTTCTAAGAAGACACGGGTAAGCCGGTAAGCTAACAAACCATTAGCAATGCTTCGTTTGGTTAAGTATATGGTCCAAAAAACATATATTTATTATTTGCTTAGGTTTTGGTTATCTTTATCTCAAGTGGGACAGGAACATTGATATATTGTTTTTTTTTTACTTTCTTTGATTAGCTTCAGTCTTTCCTTGAGGTTATATATAACAATGTATGAGCGCAGTGTCCATGGTTCTCAACCTTGTTGCAGGTCATGTGTATACCCGTGCTCGTGGTTCACAAATTTATAACATTGTGTTGGTAGCTGGCCACTGAGCATAGATACACTAGCACGTGTAGGCTTAATTCTTTCATAGCTCCACCAATAAGCATTCAATTTTCAAATACAAAAAGGATGCTTTTTTTCCCGCCGAGCTTGGGATCTGTTTGTCCCCTTATAAATAGTTTAGATACGCTTGCAAGCTACCCAAGTAGTCAAGTGCAGGTCCTTTAAGATGACACAGTTGGGCGGTGTTATTATATCAAGACCAACAACAGTGATGGATCATGAGTTTAATTCCTGGAAATAACTAATGATAACCGCAAAATTGTGAGTCCTGGTTGGTGGGAATCAAACCTGGTCATCAACCGAGAGAGACCCACGGCTAGGCCATACTACTGTTGGCGAGTGCATTTTGTTTCACAATGTTTAAGAAATATGCTTTGGTGAATGGTAATCAGTAATGAAGTGCCACAGGTCTGGAGGTATATTTACCCTTATTTCATAAACAAAATGAAAAGGCATGAGCCCACAGTAGAACAGCAAAAACTTTAGGTCATCTAAACAGAACTAAAAATATCAGTCTTAAAAATGTACAAGCATCAGTCTCCATAAAAGTAAAAGCGTCAGCCCATTTAAGAAGAAGTATACTAAAGCACTGCCAGGGCTAGCACACAAGTAAAGCATAAGCATCAACTTGCTCTCAACACAAGAAAGGAATAGATCATAAGGGCTCTGCTACATATTTATGCATACGTACTGCTTTTGTTCTTCATGTCCATCATGAATAAAAGCCTGTTTCCACCACCACCTACGAATGTTCCTTCCAAGCTTGTTAATTATCTGATACAAGGTTAAATTAAGCAGCCACGCTTTATTGTGTCCCAATGGAAGGTTGGTGTGCTTCTGTGTCCTTTCTTTTTTCGTCTTTAATGTTACCAGTAGCTTCTACCCTTTTTTTTACCATACTGGGAGCATATATAATTTGTTACAATTCTAGTCGTTTCATGTTAGGTTTGGAATCATTTGCATAAGTTACATAGGTAGTCGGATCAGGAACTGTGACTTAATCATGCTGGGTTCAGGGCATATTAATGCATAGGGTGCCATACCAATTTTCATCAAAGTCAATGATATTTGCTATTCTTTGGCCCCACTGCCTTGATAATAGTGGTTGGTCCTTTTCATTAGCTACATCATTTGAGTTACGTTTCTGAGGCCGTTTACATCTACAGAAGTACCAAATAGAAATTTGTAGCCAACACGTACATGCCTTGACAGATAATAAGATATGCTGTTTTAGTCTTAGCCGTTGTTCTGATTTGCAGATATCTGGTGCTTTGGTTTTGTTTAGACAATTCCTTGCCAAGTAACTTTATTGACTGCTGACTGTTGCTATTTTGTGGTGGATATTTTGATCTTACTCACGTCTTTTTACGAGATAATTACTAAACTATATTAATACTACCAATGAGCGGCTACTTCCTATCTGACAGGGAACCTATGCTTGGTATAAATTTTTGTAGTTGGTCATGATCCAGTTAAGGTGCTAAGTTTAAGTTAGCTGGTGGTTCTGACTTTTGAGGCTTGTTCTTGCTCTTGGTTTATCATTTTTGGTATGATGGATTGGGTAGAGTGTTTTTCTTTCTTTCTATTAATACAAAAATGGAGCAGGATTTCAATAATAAGTACAGAAGAAACAAAAGAAGGAACGAGTAATTTGATTCTGATTGTCTTCTCCAATGCAGTTTTCATTCGTCAGGTGTTGAACACAGGAGCAGACAATCTCATGGATCCGGTGTTTAGGGAAGCAGCAGACAAAGGAAATATAATTAGCCTACAAGAGCTTGCTGTCAAACCCAACATAATTTACTCGACGACAAAGGCGGAGAAAAATACAGGACTTCACATCGCGGCGTCAAAAGGACACACTTTGTTTGTCCACCATTTCCTCCTCCATGCAGGCATGAATATGGAGCTCATGGTCAGTCAAAACAATGATGGCGATACGCCACTGCACCTGGCGGCGAGAGCTGGCCATCTAGAAGTGGTCGAGCACCTGATACAATACTCAGGGTGGGCAAGGAAAATCAATGCCAACTTAAAGGTTCTCAGCTCACTAGCAATATGCATTCTATTTGAGTTAAGTACATTTTTATTTTGCAAACCAGAGGGACACTTTGCCTCATCTGTTAATTAAGCTGGAAGAAGTGCACTAGTTTGAAAACATTTATGCAAAAATCAAGATTAGAAAATACACCCACAATCTAGCTAGGCTAGGCCCCTCACCGGCAGACATATCCACGAGAGTACAAGAAAGAAAACACTGTTTAGAACTTCCAAAAAAGGAAACCACACACAAACGTCATCATCATCACCATGCAGTGCACCTTGGTAACTGACTTCATTGTTGAAACCACCGATGCACTGATGAACACAACCATTGCACCACACACATGATCGTACTTGCATCGAAAGATGAAGAGGCATCTTGGATTTCCTCATACAGGAGGAAAGCACCGAACAACCCTTGTGTCTACCAAGACCACTGCATTTACCAACAGCCTAAGTACACTGCCACCAATACAACATGGCATGTGTCATCATTGCCACCATTGACGCCCTCCACGACACAGTTACTACTTCATTGTATATTGAGGTGAACCAGTGCATAAGAATACCCAACCGAGATGCTGAAATACCAGCTCCAATCTTGCACCGCACACTGTTGCACCGCTCATCCCCAGTCGTCGTTGTTGTTGCGCAAGTCACATCCATGCCGAGCACCCTACAAACGTCGCTCCTCATTAGGCATCTCTGCCACCCATTGAGGCTCCAATCTGGAACCGATCTCCATCACCGGGGGCAAGACCATTTGGGATGGAGAGTTTGCCGCAGTAGCACCACCAGCTCTCGCTAGAGGTAGAAGATGCGAGCATTCAGTCAAAGCCAACCTGCCTCCTTTTTGGCATGGCCTCACCTTGGGTCGCCGTCGCAAACACAAGGGCATCCTTCTCGCCGTAGGGTGCCACCACCGCAAGCCCCTGTTGCAAGATCTCGTTGAGCTACCACAAACGACCTACCACCTTAGCAGAACAACCACCCTGAGCTGTGTTGCAAGATCTCCTCGAGGTACCACAGACGGTCTCCCACCTTAGCAGAGCATTGAAACAGAACGACATATCAGCTTTGGGGCAGGGCACCAGTCTAGAAATTTTGATTTGGCATCAACATCTACAATGACTTGTGTTGCATCAGCATTTTGTAGACATTATGAATGCCGAGCTTGTGTAGGTTAACTTGGCATACATGTTGACATGTGTTGCATCAGCATTTTGTGGACATTGTAGATGCCAAGCTTGTGTAGGTTAACTTGGCATACATGTTGCAGTTAAATGTGGTAAACAGGTTGATTACTCTTTTTTTTGAACACAGTACAAGGGGCTGTTTGGATTGGAGCCTGCAGCTGCCAAGCCAAAAATTTGGTAGTTGACCAAGTGCTGGCGCTCCTTTGAATGGCCACCAAATAATTGGCTCGCCCAGGACGTGGGGGGCTTCTCCAGTTCATTTTCTCGCCAAAATTGGCAGGGGCGTGGGCAGCTGAAAGCTGCGCCAAAATTTTGGCTTGCCCACGAATTGGCAGGGCGTGCTGGGGTGTCAACCAAACAGCCTCTTTGCAGATGCGCACATACACACACATACACTCAACCCTATGAACGCACGCATGCACACCCTACTCCTATGAGCACATCCGAGATACCGAACCATCATCACATCTTGAGATTGACGAAGTCACCACTTGCGCCTCGTAGTCAATGGGAACGTCTCCTCCACTGAACGAACATCGCTGGAAAGCCTGAAATAAATGCAGGAAAATGCGATGACCAGTGCCTAGTCTAGGACTTGAACCCTGGTGGGCTGGTTCCACCACAAGGAACCTAACCATCTGAGCTACGCTCAATGTGCAACAGGTTGATTACTTGATTGTACGTAGTACATTTATTCAAACTTTGTACCAGAACATAAAGCATCCGGATATAGACACGGTGTTCATTGACTCACCACCATTTAATCTACTACTGAACCAAGCCGATGTAAAAAAAAAGAAACTACTGAACCAAGCCTAATCATGTGTTTAACACAATTTGTCCTTTGAATTCAAGCGTTTCCATCATATACAGATGTGATGGAAACATATACACAATTAATGAACATATTCAAATCACTATTGAATGAATCATAATATTTCCTTTTGGATTAATGTTTTCTTGATAAGTAGGTAATATACTGCATGTGTGCAGGAGCCTACCATAATGGTAAACACAGAAGGGAATACACCATTGCATGATGCGCTGTTTAAGCGTCACTTGGACATCACAATAAAACTTTTGGAGGTCAACCCAAGATGTGCAGAAGCATTGAACACGGAGATAACGAACCAGTTGTCGACAGGCTCTGTCTCAACTATTGGCACCTGTATGATTGCTCTGCTGCACCAGACCGCGTTGCATGATAACATATGTAAGCATATTTATAAATATGCATCTGTGGGCAATTAATATTGTTTGTTTTCCCTAGAAATTAAAAATTAAACCCCAATTCATATAAAATTACCATTTTTCGCGCTTGCCACATGAGCATGCACGACAAAATCATAGAGATTCTGAAATAGACAAATACCAACATGTTAGCTTTCGTTTTTGTCATTAATTCACATAGTATGTGTTTCTTTGCCCCTTACCGTTAAAACCATCCCTGTTCGGTCTTTCTTCCTATGATGTTTATAAAGCTTATTGAATAATAACTACAATAGCTTTACATGATGAAAAGGTTATAGATGGCACATAAAAACAAAATTACATAAGAGCAAGTATAATAACATGACATAAGTGGGCTATAAGTATTGCACATCAAATTTATGATGAGGTGGAGGAGAGAGGAGATGAGAGAGAAGGGAGTGGGTTGTAGATTTGTAGCCAGCAGCAGCACAGGCTCCAACAAACTTTGTGAGAATGAGGTGGGCTAGGTATTAATGACATAGTATTTATCTGTGGATAACAATGAAGGGTGGGCTATTAGATTGATTATCGGTGATGTGGCAATGAGATAGAGCCAGCAGCTAGCTCTATTATTAGCCATGCTCTAAAAGAGAGTCAAAAAGCGGATGGGGGCACAATCCTCATATGGTGGTTCCTCCCCCAAGACCTTAGCTTCCTTGTTGGCGATGGCTGCAGTGGTGGACAATGGCCTCAGTATTTCAAGCTGCACTTCTTTTTGGTTTCTTTTGTTTGTTGCTTGTAAGCACTTTGTATCATCCGTTTCTGACTACTAATTTAAAGCCGGGCCTAATGCCTTTGATCTAAAGAAACAAAACTGCATACATTTCTTGTTCAAAAGTATTGTTGAAACCAATACTTTTTGCATCTTTGCATTACATCATAATTTCAAAATGTTGCTTAGATGCCTGGCAAATGTTGATGTGAAAATTTCCAGAAACTTGTTTTCTGCGGCCATCCAAGGATTAATCTTTTTTGGAAGTATGGTTGGATACTTTTAAGGTTTCCTGTTATCACCAAGTAACCAATTTTCTTGGAGTTTATTTTGGACAAGATTTTTCTGGTGTCCATTGTTTAGTGAAAATTTCAGTTTTTTTTATACCACACCATGAGGTGTGCTTCCTTTACCACCAGGGCAAGAATGTATCTGTGATGTGGTAGCACTTTTGAATTACTTCATTCTTAAGTTTGAAATCTTATTTATGCAATCTGGCTAGGTTCAGCGGTGATCGCTTAATCGGGATCACCGAATTGCTGTTACTGGCAGTTTGTCTGATTTTTTTTTCATTTCTGTTCCCATAGAAGCTCTTTCTTTTGAATGAATGTGTTATTGTCAAATGTTCTCCTACAACTTTTTCTAATCAAAGATGATGGAATGCTAGATAAATTAATGAGTGAGTATAATTTATTGAAGAAATGATTGTTCTCCTGTGGACATTCTGAAGCAGCACAAGGTTGTGGAGGACCTTGCTGCTACAATGTGTACAACACAAGTGTTGAAGGAACTACTTCAACGTGCTGCGCTAGATATGCCAGCAGGAGTTCAATCCAAAACTCCTAGAGCACAAGATCTAGTCCAAGATCTTAGATAAGAACAACAAGTTCTATTATAGGTAGTGGTTACATAATCCGGTTACAAACTAGAGGTGAGGACCTCTATTTATAGGGCTTTGGGAAGCCTTCACATAATTCTACTTATATAGCTGGAACACTCTAGAAAACATTACTTAGGATTCACCATTCTACTCAAAGCTACTTATAACTAGAGAACTCTAGAAACAGTAGGTAGGGTAAAGGAAGGAAAAGAAATACCACACTAGAGTGGAAGTATCTAGAAGTAGCCAAACAGATGTGGCATGTGATTTTTTTTTTCTTTTTCCTCATCTATTGTTCCTCATCACTTTCAAATTTAATGATAGAAGTTTGCACATCTGTTTACCTCATTTTACCTATTTCTTGTAGCTTTGATACAAGAATTACTAGTTAATTCACTACCAGTAACCGTTATATATAATGGTAATCTGCGTCCATCATATACTATCTACTTAATTCAGGACATATTTCTAATCAGGGGCACTGGAGATCTTACTGAACAATATTGTGGGGCTTGTGAAGTTAACAGACTCATCAGGGAACAATGCCCTGCACTATGCCACGTTGAACAACAGGGTTCGCATGGTATCCATGTTGCTCAACAAGAACTCTGCTCTGGCATGCAAGAAGAACACTGAGGAGCATACCCCTCTCCACATTGTTGCCAAGTATGGCTTCACAGAGGCTGCCAAAGAGCTCTTGAAGCAGTGCCCTGATGCCATTAAGGTGGTGGATTTAGATGGGAGAAACGCTTTGCACATCGCCATCGTCAACAACAAGCTGAGCATACTTGAGTTGCTTCTCAAGTATAAGCTGCCAAAGGAGATCTTGAACAAACAGGATAATGATGGCAACACACTGCTGCATCATGCTGCCAGGCTCCACCAGGGGCCATCAATACTGTGGTTACTCAATGATCCGAGAATCAACTCATTCGTGATTAACAAAGAAGGACACACTGCATGGGCCTACCAGGTGAATTGAATAACCTTGCTCTGTAATTCCTACAAAAGAATTTGTACTTGCTAGGGGCTGGTTGCCTGATACTGATGCCATGCAAAACCATTTAACTATCTATTGTACATAATTATTTATAGAGGTCGTGTCTCACGCCTTCTTACCGTTATGGTTCCTTTCATCCTGATTCAATAGCCTAAAGGTTTTTGCTCCTTTACTGAGTTTGAATACCATTTGTTGTTCTCACATTCTGGTCTGTATCTATCACATTGAAATGAATTAGCGGATTAAAATCATCTTCTCCATTGCAGATTCCAATAGAGCCCATGGCTCAAGCATTGAGTAATGCAATAGACAAAGGGGACATGCTAAGCCTGGTAAATTTTCTCGCTGACTGTCCCGAAGGGGTTTATTCAGTGACACCCATAAGAGGAGACACGGCCGTCCACCTCGCAGCATCAAAAGGAAATGATTGCGTTGTTCATCATGTGCTTCTCTATACGAACCGGAATGTGGGGTTTATCATCAGTAAGAATATTAATGGGGATACACCATTGCACCTGGCGGTGAGAGCAGGCCATGTGAAAGTGGTAGATCATTTGATGCACTACATGGCTTGGGCTAAGGAAATCGAGCCCAACTTAAAGTTAAAGGTTTTCATCATACCAACATGCATCCTATTTTAATTTCACTGGTACAACTTATAGTTGCTAATATTTCCACTTGTGTACACAATAGTGTTTGTTGTTAGTAGATTATTAAGCAGTGGTACAGCTGGCAATGCCAATGGCAACTTAGTCATTTTTTACCTGAATGGCAATGTAGTGAGTGAGTGTGAGTGTGAAATAGCGGTGGATGAGGAGTCGGGACAAGTGAGTTTGAGCACGTGCACAGGCTGGGTACTTGATGGGTAGCTTTCCATTTATCGTGTTGGATTGGCAACACAATGTTATGCCAGCGGTTAGTATTTGTCCATAATTAGAGGCAACAGTACCAAAAGCACAAATTATTTGAGATGCTAGAAACCAAAGGAAGTACACCTCAACTCTTTGCTAGCACCTTTTCAAAAAAGTCTTTGCTAGCCAGATACATTGCTGACAAATGGCAATCAAATTTTAGTTACTGGGAATCAGTACTGGTATTCCACTTCTATTTGCAGGAGCCTCTGATAATGCAGGGCAAGGAAGGGAACACGCTGCTGCATGAGGCAGTGATACATGGTTGGCATGATCTGGCGGTCAGCCTGCTAGATCATGGCAAAGAGGTTACATGGACGGCTACTGAAGAATTCATCAGGGAGTACCATGAGTACGCTGGGGATGTTGTCAGTACACATGATGTACTCCTTGTCATTAGGAATGATGACGGGGACACACCGTTGCACCTTGCAGTTAAATCTGGCAATTCCGTCCTTGTCAATATGCTTATCGGACGTACTAAAGTGATGAACCTGGAACTTACGCCACAGTATGCAAAGGTACTTACTCTGATATTTGGTGAAATTTTATACACCATCAAAATAACTTTTTCTAGAACCTTACTACCTTCAACCATGGCTGCGTGACTGCGTCCCATAAACAACCTCAAACTATGAAACACTTCAATTCACAACCTATAAAGTAAAAAAAAGACAATGCAACCATTCCATTTTGGACCGATGATGCTATCACCACAGCTAGCACGTCATCACAAACCAAAATGTCATCATGTTAAGTATATTCTTTTGGGTTTAACATTTGTTCATGTGAGTGGGTCCTACATCACTGGAGAGGAGTCTTTCTATCCCTCAGTTTGGTCGGAAACTACTGGGGAATGAGGTAGTATCTAGTGCCTACCGATTCAAAGATTGGACCACTACAAAGTCATAAAAGTTTACGCAATAAATTGACAATATCAGAAATTCGGAATGAAATCCGAAACCCTGTGGCATGCAACCTGCAGAGTTCAGCACACTGCACATGGACGGATCGAGCAAACCTACAACCAGGTCGAGCCTCATGGTGCTTGGGACGAGCTCACTTGCGGCATGATTTGGGGGGAGAGAAAAAAACTTGGTGCCTGATTTGAGGAAGGAAGCAAAATCTTCACCAGTTTTGGGGGATAAGTTTGGATCTATTTCTTACCATGGAGATGGAGAACAGTGAGTTTGGAAAGAAATTTGGGGCCATGGAGAAAAAGATCTCAGGAAAAAAGAAAAGGAGGGAGATAGAAAATGGGACCCAATAAAGTTGGTGGCTTCAGCACATGCATCGAATAGGAGATGGTTTAGACGAGTGGCCTCAATTATTTTGCATCGGTGGCTACATGAGGCTAACGCCTGGTGATGCTTAACATTCTATCATTATCTTTTTCAATATGGCGAACAGTATACAAATTGAGCTTTTGTGACATTTCACGTTCATCAATGAATCAAATTTGTTGTAGTGAGTAATTTGGTTCTTGTCTGCAGGGTCCTATAATAATGGCAAACAAATTAGGTAACACCCCATTGCACAACGCAGTGTTGCAGCGAAAGTCGGATATTGCGCTAAAGCTGCTGGAGGCCAACCCAGGATGCGCGCACATGTCGAACGCAGCAAGGCAGTCACCATTCTACATTGCTGTCAGGGATGGCCTTACGTATGTTGTCAAGAAGATTGCTGACCAGAAGATGGCCGTGGAATTCATGTCCACTCAGGCCAATCCTCTGCACGAATCCGTGTTGGGAGATAACATCCGTAAGCAAGTTTACTGACTTCCATAGTTCCATTCAATCTCATTTATTTTCCGTCCAAAATTAACATCACTTGCTTGTGAAAAATTGTCATACTACAACACACATGGCACATAAATATGCAGCAGAAAGCCATGGGGCGATGTAAACATCACACTGTTATCTCCATTTTTTTATTAAGCTATTCACACTCCACCTATTTGTGTATTGTGTCTTGCACACAGACAAAGGTAATATCTTAAGTCAATATAATAACCCTAGTTATTGTCTCTAAAGTACTATATATATTCAATGCATGCTCGTAGCGAACATACAGAAAGCTAGATATTTAATAGGGTCATAAAGGGAGTAACACCCTTAATTTTGCATGAGTTTATGAGATACACTATACTCCCTCCGTTCCTAAATATTTGTCTTTCTAGAGATTTCAACAAGTGACTACATACGGAGCAAAATGAGTGAATCTACACTCTAAAATATGTTTATATACATCCGTATGTGGTAGTCCATTTGAAATCTCTAAAAAGACAAGTATTTAGGAACGGAGGGAGTATTATTTAGTGGAGAGGGTAATATTTTAGTATTATGACGAGCACTGTTGTCTGTTACCCTTTCTTATTACGTGTTAATAAAAAGTATTCAGACAAATTTTTTGGAGGCAACGGGCCTCCCCCATCGATTTCCATTAAAGAAACCGCCAAGTTTTACAAAGTTCAGATAATAAAAGCAGAATAACAAAAACATAAAAGCTATTACTACCAGGCCAAGCTTAGGGGCTTTGCCACAGCAACCCCCATGACACCACAACCTAGTAAAACATCACATTATGCCTCTTGCCTGTGAAGATCTCACTATAAACCTCTTTTTTATCCTCAGCCTCTCCAAGGCAATAAATCTCACTCTTATGAAAGTTTATTTTCAGCCCTGACACTTGCTCAAAAATGCAAATTATGAATTCAGATTTTTTGCACTCTCAGAATCATCCTCAGTCAGCAAGATAGTGTCATCAGCATACTGAAGTATAGCCACACCATCATCAACCAAATGAGAAGCCAGCCCTTTGATCTGACCATTGGCAATAACTTCTGTAACTAATAATTCAAGCCCATCAGCAATTATGTCAAAATAACAAAGGTGATAAGGGATCCCCTTGTCTAACTCCATTAAAAGTTGGAAAATAACTGCCTATCTTGTCATGAAGTTCAACTGCAACCCTGTCACCTGTCACCTCTGACAATTCACATCATCCAGTCACACCAAACATCTCCAACACCCCATTAGCTTGCATCATTTGATATGTAAAAGGCCATTTGACTTCGTCATAGGCCTTTTCAAAATCAAGTTTGAGCAAAACTCCACTTTTCTGCTACACGCCTCATGTATAATTTCATGAAACACTACAATACCTTCTACTCTGTATCTTCCACTAATAAAACCAGTCCGAGATTCCTCCGCAAAAAAAAAAAAACAGTCCGAGATTCAGAAATTACTTTGTCCGCGCCATTCAAGCCTTGGTCAAACAAGTCAATAGTTTTGGTGCCAAGAAGACAGGAAAGAAGATTAGCAAGGAGCTGCCCCTGGTTGATGATGTTCAGCACATCTGTATGCAAGTTTCTCTCCAGGTCGTTCGAGTGTGAAGACTGGAGTCTGTGTGTGTCCTGCTGCACCACTGTATCCCTAGGTGTGCCTCTGGCAGGGAGGCCTCTATTGTCACGAGAGGCCTGTTGCTTCTCTATACCCCTACTACTCATGCAATGTGTTTTCGCTTCTACAACGCCATCTTCAATCGGCTTCTGTTTCATCACCGCGTTCAGTGAGTTTCCTAAATGGCACAATGAAGCGTCAACCTTGTGTGTTGGAATGTTCGAGGCTTGAACAACCCTGCACGGCGGAATGTTGCCCGCGACTCTCACGCTACTATCATGTGTTTACAAGAGACTAAGCTCCAGCACGTCGACGACAACCTTATTTTGACCTTGCTTGGTACCCAATTCACCAACAACTACATGGTCCTCCCTGCAACCGGGACCCATGGAGGTATGCTCATGGAGGCCTTCGACGACTTCTTTGTGCTTTCGGAGCCTCACGTGACCCCGTCCACCATTTCTGCCATGATCACCATGTGTGCCAAGGGTACTCCCTGGACTCTCACTTGTGTCTATGGCCTCAAGGTGAAGCGGACAAGCTTGTGTTCATTGACGAGTTGAAAAACCTCTAGCCACTGGCCCGTCGGGAGTGGCTCGTCCTCGGCGACTTCAATATGATCACCAAGGCGGTCGACAAAAACAACCTAAACATCAATCGCCGCCTCTTGGGAAAATTTCGGGCGGCCATCGGCCACATGTAGCTAAAGGAACATCGTCTAAATGGCAGACGCTTCACTTGGTCCAGTGACCAGGAGAATCCTGTGCTTACCAAGATAGACCATTTATTTTGCTCGGATGACTGGGATGTTCTTTTCCCAGCTGCCCATATGCTCTGACCACGCGTCTCTCCAAGGCAAGCGACCAACAAGCCTTCTTTCTAGCTCGAGGAATTTTGGTTAAAATATGACGATTTCAAAGACAAGGTCTCGAGCATCTGGCGTAGGCCCATAATCGCATCTGACACCATCCGACGGATCCACATTAAGCCCAGTCGCCTTGCGAGAACTCTCAAGATCTGGTGTTGCCAGAAGGTTGGCGACCTCGAGCAACATATTGCGATTACAAAGGAGATCATTTGGCGGCTTGATGTGGTTGAGGAGATCCGCCCGCTATCCTCCTTGGACCCCGATTTGCGGCGTGAGCTGAAGAGCAACTACCTTGGCCTTTTCTCCATCCAAAAAATCAAGATGCGACAATTGTCTAGTCTCACTTCAATCAAAGCTGGGGATGCTAACACCAAGCTGTTCCACATCAGAGCCAACGGTCGTCGGAGGAAGAACTTCATTCAGTCCCTTCTGACGCCTTTGGGGATCCTCTATCACACATGAGGACAAAGAGAAAGAGCTCCACGCCCACTTTAGTGGTCGCCTGGGAACCCAACCTCCCCGCCCAGTCCAAGTCAACTGGGAGGCCTTGGGATATCTTTGACATGACCTCTCCGATCTTGATGCTGACTTTGACGAGGTAGAGATCCGGGAAGCGATTTCCTCGCTGCCCTCTGACAAGGCACCGGGACCGAATGGCTTCATCGAGGCTTTCTTCAAGGCATGTTGGGACATCATCAAGGCCGATGTTATTGCTGCCATCCTTCACCTGGTGGCTCTGCATGGCGACTGTGCAGGCTTAATCAACACCGTCAATATCATTCTTATCCCCAAGAAGGCGGATGCCACCGGGATTGGGGACTACCAATCCATCAGCCTCATCCATAGCCTTTCCAAGATTTTCTCCAAGCTCCTCGCAAACTGTCTTGCACTAATCTTGGGCGATATTATCTCCAGGAGTCGGAACGCGTTCAAAAAGAGGTGCATCCATGACAACTTCCTATTCGTTTTGAACCTCTTAAAAGAGCTCCACCAATCCAAAATGCCAAGCCTCTTTCTCAAGCTCGACATCTCAAAGGCTTTTGACTCGGCGAACTAGGTCTACCTCCTGGAGGTTTTAGACCACTTTGGGTTTGGTCCGCGTTGGTGGGAGTGGATTTGCTTGACACTCGGATCCTCATCTTCGAGGATCCTCCTCAATGGAGTCCGGGCATCCCCTTCCTCACCGGCGCGGGCTTCAGCAAGGAGACCCCAAGTCGTCCATGCTCTTCATCCTGGCCATTGAACCCCTACAACACCTCCTTCGTTTGGCGGCGGACTCAGGTGTCCTTTTGCCCGTTAGAGCCAGGGCCACGCGGTGTAGGATTTCCATGTATGCGGATGACGCCGACATCTTCGCCACCCCAACAACCGAGCTTGCTGCTATTCGATCCATCCTTGACTGCTTCGGGGAGGCTAGCAAATTAGTACCAACCTCGATAAGACGGAGGTCTTCCCCATTCGCTATGAAAACTTTGATCTCCAAGACATCCTCTCCAACTTCCCTGCCAAGCTTGGATCTTTCCTGGGACGCTATCTGGGGCTCCCCCTGCTATACTGCTGCCTTCGGAAGGTCCACCTGCAACCTCTCATCGACAAGATTGTCGTGTGACTGCCAGGCTGGAAGGGTACAAGCATTGTCAGAGCCGGCACGGTCACCTTGGCCAAAGCCATCCTTATCGCGATTGCCACTTCACTCGACGGTCACCCCCTTCCCAAAATGGGCCCGCTCCAAGGTTGACAAGATTTCTTGTGGTTTTTCTGGAGTGGCGACAATAGTGAGACTGCGGGCGGCGGTCACTCGTTTGTCAACTGGAAGACGGTCTACCGCCCCAAAGCCCTTGGTGGTCTCGGCATTGCGGATCCGGAGTGCTTCGGCCAGGCCCTTCGTCTTCGTTGGCCATGGCTATAGTGGGTGGACCCCGGTAGGCCGTGGGATGGCTCTCAGCTACCTTGCGACTCGACGGATATGGCCCTCTTGCGGTCCTCCATGAAGATCAGCCTCGGTGACGGAATGAAGGCTACCTTCTGGCATGATAATTGGAGTGGGGTTGGGGCTCTAAGTCTTCGCTGCCCTAACCGGTTTGCCATTGCAACAAGGAAGAACAGGAAGGTCCACAAGGAGTTTCTACATGATAACTAGATCCGCTCAGACGCCTGTCTGCGTCTGCTGGACCACCTACCGGAGTTCATTGACTTGGCCACCATTGTATCCCGGATGGTCTTGGACCCGCTTTGCTCATACTCAATCTCCTGGATCTGGACCCCCAACGGAGAATATACGGCGAGTTCCGCCTACTCGGCCCAGTTCATCGGATCCTACGGCACGGCACATTCGAGACGAACACGATATGGCGCACCCACGCGGAACAAAAATGCGGGCTCTTTTCTTGGCTGGTACTTCATAACCGGATCCTATCAACCGATTGCCTGGTGCTGCGAGGCTGGCTCACGACCCCATCTGCTAGCTTTGCTTGAGCTCCCTGGACACGGCCACCCATTTGTGCAAGGACTACCCCTTCACCGCGGCGGTCCGTTTCACGGTGCTCTCTTGGCAGGGTGTCCATTTGAGTCCGAGTCTCGTCACTACCATCCCCTCCATTGATGCCTGGTGGGAAGGTCTCCTAAGGTCCTCCAGCAAAGACACTAAAAGGTTTCACAGCAGCCACATCATTTACATCATGTGGAATGTTTGGAAGGAAAGGAACTGGCGCATCTTCAATGGCATAAGCATGACGTATATTGAGGTGGCTCACCTAACCATGGAGGACATTGCGTAGAGAGATTTAGCATTTAGACCAAGAGTTAACCACTTGCATGAGTAATTTGCATGTGGTGTGAGTTTCTTGGGGTTTCCGGCATGTCCCCTAAACATGCCACTCTGTATATATTTCCCCCTTAATGAAAAGGCAGCGCTCCTGCCGGTTGCTATAAAAAAGAGAAAGAAATTACTTTGTGAACAATCAGTCCCAGTCTTTTGCCCAATACTTTGGTGAGTATTTTTTAACTCACATTCAACAAGAAGACGGGTCTAAATTTCTGAATAACAGTTGCATTAGGCATTTTAGGAATCAAAGCAATGATTCCATGGTTAAACCTTTCAGTATCCATCTCACCCTTGTGAAATTTGTCAAGAAGTTCCTTCAGATCATTCTTAATAATTTACCAAAAGTCTTGATAAAACTCCACAGGAAACCCATCAGCCCCTGCAGCTTTATTATGCTTCTTCTCAAAAACTGCCTCTCTAATTTCTTCCAAAGTAAACTCTTCAATCAAGCGCTCCCATATCTTCATGTGTAAGCTGAGTTATTCAACACAATCCTATTTGAAATTGAGAGGGAAGGGAGGAGGGAAGAATTTATCTCAAAAGGTAATCGTAGTGGAATCCTCACTGCAATTTAATAAATATTGTTTGGTATGTAACTTAATTTTTGAAGAGTAACAAACATCGGATCCTATTTTAACTAAAAATTGTGATGTGTTGTTGATTTGCTGAAAGGGAAAAAGAACCTGCAATTGAAATTTAGGAAAAATAGGATTGCTATTCATGATCATACACATCAGCTCATTCTGCATTCTGTGAAGGCAGATTTTAACATGTTCCCTCTTACCCCCTCTTTTTACATATGAGGTAAGAAGGTAAGAGTTAATCCGACCACTAATTAATGTGATCAACGGTTCAGATCTACTACATACCCTTACCTCTCATGTGAAAAAAGGGGGTAAGAGGGAGCATGCTAAAACTGCTCCCTATCGGACTATTACATGTATTGAACTATTACCAGTGAGGGAGGGCACTACTATTAACTACACTTAATTTTTCTGAGCATTGTGTGCAGTGTTGATCGTACTGATACGTCCAATGTACAATATTGACGGCACCATAAAAAGTAAGAAATGTTTAAGTAACATGTTTAGCTACATGGATAATGCGCTATCTACAGTTTTTCCATAGCATAGTCATTAGTTCAACAATGAAGGTCTACAATAACCTATTCCTGATCAGGAGCGCTGGAGATCGTGCTGAACAGATATGAGGAGCTTGTAGAGTTGTCAGACTTATTAGGGAACAATGCCCTGCATTACGCGGCGGAGAAGAATAATGCACGCATTGTATCCATATTACTCAACAAGAATCACGCTCTAGCCTACAAACAGAATAATGAGAAGCATACTCCTCTCCACATAGCTGCTTACTATGGCTCCACAGAGGCTGCCAAAGAACTCTTGAAGCAGTTCCCTGACGTTATTGAGATGGTGGATAACATGGGACGAAACGCACTCCACATCGCAGCCATAAATGACAAGGTGAGTGTGCTTGAATTGCTTCTCAAGTATGTGCTGCCGAAGGAGATTGTGAACCAACAGGATAGGGATGGCAACACACCGCTGCATCATGCTGGCAAGCTCTTCGGGAAACAAGCAGCATTGCTGCTACTCAATGATCGGAGAGTCAAACCATGCCTGGTTAACCAAGATGAAGATGCCGCATTTTCCCTTTCTCAGAGAACAGGAATAGAGGTAAATAAACCAACACCAGCAATTATGCCCTACAAAATAGTGTTACTTGTTCTACAAAATTATGTTTGTAATAAGGAAACAAATGAAGAAGATTTCCATTTTGTCCGTTTGAAAAACAAAGTTAGGTTTATACAGTGAAATAAAAAACTAAATCCATGCAAAGCATTTATATGTTGTTTTTATCAAATTTCAAGTTTTAGTATTAAGTTGTGTCTTCTGGAATCATGTTTACAGCGAACTTACGGCAAACACAAGCTGCTGATACTGACAAAGCAACAGCCTCGACCACTGCAGAACCGGCGAACAAGTCCACAGATGGCGCACAACATAGTTTGCAGCGTACTTGTGGTTGTGGCCACCCTGATGGGCATGTCCACCTTTGCAGTCACACTAACCGTGCCTGGCGGCTATAACCAACAGTCTGGCGCTGCCATTGTTGGGCACCATCAGGCATTCAATATACTCGTCATCTGCAACGCCATTTCAATGTGTGGCTCGACTGTTGTTGCCTTGTGCATCTTTTTGTGGAAGGGTCATGTGGAGACAAGGGTCAGTTACGGCGTTATGCTGTTTGGTGCCAAGTTGTTGATTGTCTTCTCTGGCCTCACAATGATTATGTCAATGTTGACTGCCATATACCTCACCATCACACCAATGTTAGTTGCCTATGTGGGGGTTGCCATTGGTGCCAGCGTTCCTCTCTTGGTGTGCCTGGTGGTGGTACTGGGGAAGTCTGTCTATGAATTCGGTGTTTAGTTCTTTGATCGGTGTAGAACTGGGATCTCAGGGGGAGTGAGGTGAAATGGCTGCTGGGAGCACATATTCCCAGGATAATTTTTAGTTCTTGTTTGGTTGCTGGACTGTTCGAATATTAGATACACCCTTTTCAATTTAAATGTGGAACAAGGGGATGTGATTGATTTGTACATCCGAGCTCTTTGTTGTACTGTTGGTCCTGATGGCTTTTCAGCAGCAACATTGCATTAATCCTTGTAAGTCCAAATACACCTACTAGTTCAATAAATCTTAAGGTCATTCACAATGCTGCTTGCGACAAATCTCTACACTTGGGGGCCCAACACCAGTAAAAAAGAACACCTAGATTATAGGATGCAAACCTTTTTTTTGGCACCATTGTCAGGGAAATCCTTTTTTCTGGCACCGTTGTTAGGGAAATATTTGCTACTATATAATAGGCCACACTACACTCTATTACTTTATTTCCTTGTTATCTATCTTATTACTTAGTTACTTTTTATTCTAGGTTTTTGCTTTTTGAAAACTCGAAATACCAAAAGCATTGAAAGTTAAGCATGCTAGTTTTCTCTAAAGCATCAATCTTATTGGCACACACATAATCTATAGAAATTGCTTAAGTTTTCAAAAACATTTCATACTTTGGACATGTGGCTCAAGAAGAAGCTATTGGGCTATGGTCAGCGAATGCTAAGTATGAATTGTATATACATGATAAACGTTATGATTCAAGTGATAAAGATGATGAGTATATTAGTGAAGAAAAATGAAGCACTTGATGAAATAATTGCTTTTTATGGTGACAATATGTCAGTAGGCACCGGTGAAGATGATTGGACTATGTCAACTAGTCCTTATTATGATGACCATTATCCGGGAGACAATTGTGATATTTCTTGTGGCTTTGAAAATTTATTTGGGACTTATCATGAATCTATTATTGATAACATTGTTTGCAATATTATTGAAAGTGACTTGGAGAGGTCATGACTTTAGGTAGTAATTATCCGACTATTTTAAAGTGTTCAATTTGGTTGAAATATTGATAAAAGTAGGTTTGAAGAGGTGATAGCTATATCATTGAGTTAATGTCGATCCCACTATTTTGAAGAATTATAAGATCTATATGCATGTGGATCACGAGGAAAGAGTCTTAGCTGATAGCTATATCATTGAGTTTGATTATGATCTCACATATAATTGTAATGAAAGAGGGAAATATGGTTAGAGAAATCTTCATGTTAAAAAAATCACCTCTCTTTATGTTAATGGTTTTAAAGTTGCATCATTCTCTCCTGCCTATGCGGGACTGCTTGTCGTAATAACTTTTTTTAGTTATAAGATGCCTATGCATAACATGTGTTGGACTTAAGTGTATTTGATATATGCTTTTTGATGCTCTTTTTTGTGCTTCAATTCATGTTTTCATGTGAGCATCAATAAAACCTCAATCCTATTTTAATGGCTCTAAAGAAAAAGCTTGCGAGAGACAATCCGAAATAGTTGTCAATGAGGTTGATCCTTTTGTAACAACCTTGTTTTGTATTTATTTTTCTTTCGATAAAGTGCCAAAGATAGCCTTTACCACGGTAAATTTGCAATATGTGAGTTACCACGGTGAAACAAAAAGTCAGTTGTTATGTTTTGATTTGTTGCGGCTAAATAGAGCATGCTAAAATCTTGAAATTTTTACACAGGTAATTACAAATAGGTTCTATGTTGTTAATTTTAGAATTTTTTGAGTTGCAGAATTATTGCCTAAAGTTTCATCTCTACAGACCGTTCTGTTTTGTCAGGGATTGCTGTTATAGCGAAACGACTCCTTGGCGATCGATCGCGGGAGCGAACAATTCCGACCGTGCGCGCCACTTGGCCTATTCCCTTTCCCTTTCTAGCTTTTTTCCTTTTATGAAAAAGCCCAGCCGTGCGCATACTCCCTTTTACCTTTCCACCCTCTCCTACTGCTCATTCCACATCCAACGCTCAGGATTTATTGGGGAGCATCCCCTAGCTCGGTTGATGCGTTCAAAATTTCAATGGTACGTATCCTGCGCTTATGTGACACGACAACGTGGCTATGCCCCCCTGTCAGTGATTAGAACTGCTCTATGCGGCGTGCACAATTTTGTTTTGCATAATCACCCTCTGTATTTAATTAAACAGAGCCCATTAATAACACGTGTGGGCCTGCACATATTTTTGCATAATCACCCCTCGCTCTGTGTTTAATTAAGTAGAAGCCCTTCAATAGCACGTGTGGGTCCTACTTGTCAGCACGGACGGTGGGGGAAATGAGAATAAAATGAGAGCGTTGGGGGATTCGAACTCCCGACCTCATATACAATGTACGTACTTCTTTTTCTAGACTCCTTTTTTCCCAGGTTTCCAGAAAATATGGTCTTTTTGGGCCCAAAAAAGGCGTCAAAACATATAATGTTTTTTTTTATTTTTTGAGGGGAAAATATATAATGTTCTATCCATTACGTACAAAACTTTTCTGCAAGTGAGATTTTTTTATTCCCTTTTTTCGGAAGGGGCTGGAAAATCCGGGTCAAAATATCTCAATAATTCTATTTTTTCGCCTAATTTTTTTAAATGAATTTTGATTTCATTTTTTAACATCTAAAAATATTTAGTTTGACAAAAAAGTTTGAAGAAGTTATCAGAGATTCGGTCCAAGAGAAAAATAGGAATATGAGTAGTTGTCATCGCAAAATTATAAAATTAAGTGTTCCTCTTTGTGGGAAGTAACATGTACTTGGTGTTGCGGTTGGCTCGTGCACTAACACGCTCGAAGTCAAGAGATCGATTCCGATTATTCCCCTATTTTTCTGCAAAATTATCCACGCGCCCGAACTTTAGTTTAGCCTAACCCGTTGTTAGTATCCCACTGACTACTGGCCCCACACCTAAATTACCCATTAGACATATTGGCCTATTTATTAGCTTTTTGTGTATTGTTAAATAAAGTTTAGTTCCAGATGTTCAACGTGAATTGGTGCTGGTGTGATGGTTGTACGCCTACCTTTGAATTTCACTAGTGGTTGTGGCGTCACCCTGTGGCGTCACTTGAAAGAAAGTCATGCGTAGTTTTAATTTTTAAAAAATACAGAGTCTTCGCCTCCGTCTAAAAAAACCTCTCAGAAAAAAATCCTCAACTTCATAAAAAAAGAAAAAAAATACCGCTACAGCCTACCAGTAAGCGCCACTTTGCATACCTTCACTTAAAAAATACCATAGGCACCTCCACCTAAAATCTAAAAAAAAACTAGAAGATTTCTCACCGCGGTCAACCAGCTTGCGCTACGTGGCATAGCTGGATGGCCGCACTTCACGCGACGCTTAATGGGTTTAGTTGTCCCATTTTTTTCATTATAGTTGAGGCCTTTTGTCAATTAAACAAATTGCAAGGGGGTTTTCTAAAAAAATCCTACATGCTACAGTCACCCAACGCCGTGTGTACTTTAGCCACGGACAAGTGGGCCTCCGCCAAGCTGGCGCGCCATGTGAGCAGGTCATACGGCTAGGTACAAGAGGAAACACCGTATTTACACGAAAACGCAAGTTGAATGACCACAAATCCGTATTTTCAAAATTTTAGCACCAAACTGAATATCAGACACAAGTTATGTGACTCCGGATGATATTACCTCCATGTATAATTAGGGAGTATTTTACAATGCAGCCAACACAGAGTGCAGAACCGATCCTACTTCTTTCACTGAATGTTAATGCCAACAGACTTCGTATACTGAAGAAATCCCACAAGGACAAAAAAGGGGAAATACTGATGGTTCACTGACCGGCAGCAAAGCCAAGGAAAGATTAATATAAATTTCTTTCGAAAAATTATTAGATGAATAAATCACACGTACTAATCTTGGATCATTTCCTTGATCATACCGCCCCACTGCACAGCAGTTATTTCATACTCCCTCTGTAAACTAATATAAGAGCGTTTAGATAATTAAAATAGTGATCTAAACACTTATATTAGTTTATGGAGAAAGTACAGCCGTACTGCAAAGCAGTTATCTCAGAAGCAAGACGCACCTGAGACTAGATCTTCTGGATGGCCAGGCATCCAAAAGATGGGACTTTTTTAGCTTTCTGTCGTATTGAACTATCGTTTCTTCAGCTGTAATAGTAACAACTCAGTGTGTACACGATGCCGCATGTGTTCGCTATGTTCTTATACATTTGTTGCGACACCATGAGTCAATAAAGAGCGCTCTTTATCAGAAAAAAAAAGCAGAACATACAGGATTCAACTACGCACAGTTTGCACATTGATGAAATATGAAAAATATCTGAGCCTGCAATGCAAGACCTACATGGGTGTAGGTTGTTCATAAGACGGAAAGATGAAGGCGAAAAGTCGATCTCCCTCTGCAGCACCAGATGAGGATGTAACAAGGTCGAGCCTGCGAGCAACATCACCGAGCTCATAGTGGGCGGCCATGAGTAACCAAACAAACGTGAGCAGCTCCCCTCCTCCTCTGCTCATCTGTTGCGCATGTGCCTCTGCGTGTGACTTGCCTGCTGCATAAACAAGCAGCCTTATCCATATTTCTTTGATCTCCACCAATAATTCATCGATGGTCAATTCAGACTCTGGAAAGTCCAATAAAGCTCGGGCACCCAACAGTATTTTGCCTTCAATTTCTCCAGCAGCCGTCCAATCCTTATGTAGCACTTCTCGGATATGTTTCTGGCTGGTAGACAGGGGAAGATCCAGGCCTAGGGCTGCCGGGGATACTGTCCTAGTATCTGTTGAAGACTCCTTCACAAAGTAATTACAAATCTGGAGGACAAATAGCTTGAGTCTATCCAGCACAAGGCACGGCACATCTCTGACTCCACCCCTGCCGGTAGAGAATATTTTCTCTGGGAACAATGCAAGTGTATCTTCTGCAGTGGTACTGACCGGCAACATGGAAGGGTTTACAACAAGAAGATAGATCATGTAATTTGATATTTCCTCACATATGCTCGCAAGATGTGATCTACCTCCTTTGTCGTGTAGACGTGATCCCTCCTCATCAAGTAGACCCCTTATATGATAATCTGTAAACAAATGTAGTTGGAGTATGGCATGCTCAAAAGGTCCTCGCAGTATCAATTCCAGTTCTGTGCTAAGTCTAGGCCTCATCCCTTTTGCTAAATCATTGAAACGATCCTGCTTGTCCAACCACTGCACCACACATTCCATGACCTTATGCTTAGCTTTGACATCCTTGGTGTGTCGTAAGTGCTTCCAGACCTTAGCCCAACCAACAGAATTTATGATATTTCTGATCATGCCAATGGTTGGTGATTCAATACAGAATATGGAGCGCAGAAGGTTATATTGCCCCATGGAATCTGACCACCACAGCCTCTTCTCCGGCTGAACAATGTTGAAGATAGACCAGAACAAATTGGTAAGCCAGTGAAAACTCCGTGCTTTCAAGAATGCCCATGCCCATGGTGATACCATTGCCATAAGAATTGAAACAAGTTCCATAAAAATGCTACCAATGAGTAATGCATATGTTATTGCAATATCCACTCTGCTATAGCTTTCTTTCCTGTCTGCGTAGAAGAGCACAAAAGCAACCACTGCAGAGATATGTACAACACAGCGAAAAATGCTACCTGTCCATGTCCTAAACAGAACAGCCTTGGTGTAGAGGTCATCATATATAATAGCAAGCTCCATCTCAATGATCTTAAGTTTTGCCCCATGCTCTGCAAATCTTCCAAAATATTCTACTAATGTAAACTGAATTTCATGCCCCATCTGAAAAGTTGCACGCCCTGCAAGGAATCCTCGAATATAGCGTGCCGTATGGAGAGCATAGCAAACAATGTCACAGTATCTATCTTGCTCAACACTTAGTAGTGGCAATTGATTATTTTCATAGTTACTAGTGGTGCTATTAAGGTCATCCTTACTCCCATACTTGAGAGCCCAAATCCTCTCCCCGTACTTAACTATTCCAGAAACGAACACAAACATGGCTGGAATTAAAAGCTGATTGCTGTTCCCCATTGATTTCCAAAAGACATATAATGCAAGGCTGACTTCAACCAAAAGATTCAGAAAATGCCTTAGCCACAAATTGTTATCCTCAGATGAAAAGGCAGTAATAGTGTCTTGTCCGCCAAGATGAACAAGGAGGAAAGGTGCCCAAAAGAATGCCAAAGACATTGTCCCTGTAAACGGATCCCTACTATTGATAGAATCTCCAAGTCGAGAGATCTGACCAAGAGTATAAAATGCAATCATGTCTGCCCCCAAATAAGCCAACCAAATAGAGAATCTTAGCAATGTATTACTGCTTCGTCGCCTAAGCCCCCCTGTGAAGAAGAGGAATAGTTGCAGTGTATAACTGAGAAGCACAAGTAACCTGATTTCCCACTCGTTCCATAGCTGCACCAATATGATTGACAATTGCATGATGTTGATAATGGATGTTTATGTCTCTATGATCTCCTGTTGATCCAGCAATAAAAATATGTGAGGAATATGATTTTTAAAGAGTTATGGACAATTTAAAAGCAACTTGCAAAACTACCCCACGATCTATGCAATTGTGAGGAAAATAACACGATAAAGTAGTATTTTACGAATCTCACATCGATGATTGAAAATGTAAATGTAGTAGCTTAATAATGCCCTTGCTTTGCTATGGATCAATATCATATTTTTTGAACATGGGCCTGATTTAGTTATGTATGTTTTCTTGCGTGACCAAGGTTTGACCTAGCCCATGCCACGCCTTCGATACTACATTCTCGGCGTACATAATGTGTCCTTGCCTGCGGTTAACTGTGCAGGCCACATCCACATCCCTCGTATTATTACATAATAATAAGTAAAATTCAGTACTTCGTTGATACTTAACATATTTAGTATAGAAAGCATACTTGCAAGAAACCTCTAGCTATATTCTTTTAGCAGCAGGTCATATATATTATGCTGTTTAAAGCTGCACTCCAACAAACCCATAAGAATCTCGCAACCAACTCATGGTTCTGGCACATGGATAGCAAGGTTCCACGCACCCTTGTTCATGGCTAGTTCTTTGGTGATACTCCAGTCCTTCAGATCTCTCATTACGGACTACTCCCATGTCAAGTTCGTTCTACCCTGACCTTTCTTGACATTCTCAGCATGCTTTACCCGTCCGCTATGCACTGGAGCTTCTGGAGGCCTACGGTGAATATGCCCAAACCATCTCAGACGATGTTGGACAAGCTTCTCTTCAATCGGTGCCACCCAAATCTATCTCGTATATCATCATTCCGAACCCGATCCTTCCTTGTGTGGCCACACATCAATCTCAATATGCGCATCTCCGTCACATCTAACTGTTGAACATGTCGCCTTTTAGTTGGGCAACACTCAGCGCCATACAACATTGAGGCTGAATCTCCGTTCTATAGATCCCGCCTTTTAGCTTTTGTGGCACTCTCTTGTCACGGAGAACGCCAGAAGCTTGGTGCCAATTCATCCATCTGACTTTGATTCGATGGTTGACATCTTCATCAATATCCCCATCCTTCTGCAGCATTGACCCCAAATATCGAGAGGTCTCCTTCTCAGGCACCACCTGCCCATCAAGGCTAACCTCCTCCTCATGCCTAGTAGTACTGAAACCGCACCTCATGTACTCGGTTTTAGTTCTACTAAGTCTAAAACCTTTCGATTCCAAGGTTTGTCTCCATAGCTCTAACTGCCTATTAACCCCCGTCCCCCTTCCGACTATCATCGACTAGCACCGCAAAGAGCATACACCATAGGATATCTCCTTGTATATCCCTTATGACCTCATCCATCACCAAAGCAAAGAGATAAGGGCTCAAAGCCGACTCTATGTACAGTCCTATTTTAATCGGAAAGTCATCAGTGTTGCCATCACTTGTTCAAACACTTGTCACAACATTATCGTACATGTCCTTGATGAGGGTAATGTACTTTGCTGGGACTTTGTGTTTCTCCAAGGCCCACTACATGACGTTCTGCGGTATCTTATCGCAGGCCTTCTCCAAGTCAATGAACACCATATGTAGGTCCTTCTGTTGCTCCTTGTATCTGTCCATAAGTTGTCATGCCAAGAAAATGGCTTCCATGGTCGACCTCCCAGGCATGAAACCAAACTGATTTTTGGTCATGCTTGTCATTCTTCTTAAGCGGTGCTCAATGACTCTCTCCCATAGCTTTCTCATCAGCTTAATTCCACGATAATTAGTACAACTCAGAACATCCCCCTTGTTCTTAAAGATTGGTACTAGTATACTCCGTCTCCATTCTTCTAGCATCTTGTTTGCCTGAAAAATGAGGTTGAAAAGCTTAGTTAGCCGTACTATCACTATGTCTCCGGGGCCTCTCCACACCACAATGGGGATACAATCAGGGCCCATTGCCTTGCCTCCTTTCATCCTTTTTAAACCATCTTTGACCTCAGACTCCTGGATTTGCTGCATGAAACGCATGCTGGTATCATCAAAGGAGTCGTCCAGTTCAATGGTAGAGCTCTCATTCTCCCCATTGAACAGCTTGTCGAAGTACTCCCGCCATCTATGCTTAATCTCCTCGTCCTTCACCAAGAGTTGGTATGCTCCATCCTTGATGCATTTGACTTGGTCAACATCTCTCATCTTCCTCTCTCGGATCTTGGCCATCTTATAGATGTCCCTTTCGCCTTCCTTCGTGTCTAATCGCTGGTAGAGGTCCTCGTACGACCGACCTCTTGCTTCACTCACAACCGCTTTGCGGCCTTCTGTGCCACCTTGTACTTCTCTATGTTGTCAGCACTCCTATCCAGGTAAAGGCGAGTCTAAAACTATATTAAGTCTAAAAAAACTTATTTGTAAGAATCTGCCATGCTTAAAAGGTGATCACCCATTGTTCACAGACAACACAAGTTTCCTATGAAAGCAACGGTTCCGACGAGAGCGGTGGCACTTCAAGATTAGCATAGCCATTTGAATTTGGAATCCCAGCTGAAGGGGATGGAGGCCATTTGAACAAACACAGTAGG
The DNA here is from genome assembly GCF_003073215.2 of Triticum urartu. NCBI lineage: Eukaryota > Viridiplantae > Streptophyta > Magnoliopsida > Poales > Poaceae > Triticum > Triticum urartu. The sequence continues at coordinate 59,115,467 of NC_053022.1, forward strand.
AGGATGGGGCCTGGGGGAGGGTAGGCGGCAGGAGGAACTAGGAAGTGAACTGTGGGAGGTCATGAGGGGCAGGCGGCAATAGGAAGGAGGCAAGGGATTGTGAGTGTTAAGAGTTATATTAGGAAACTCCAATGTCGTGCACCAAACCACTCCTTAATGCCCGAAACGCGGTGTCAGGATGTTTGTTGGCATCCAACGTCGTGCCTCAAACGTCGTCGGACGCATCTAGGCGTCCAAAATCTCATAAACCGATTGCAAAGTTGGGGGAGGTTTGTGGGCGTCCGAACCTCCATCACGTAGGCCTCCGACACACCTGGCCCACCCAAAAACACCATTCGAACCCCCTATTTTCCTCACTCCGTCCTCCTCCCTTCTCTGAATCCACTCCCTCCCGGTCGCCGCCACTGTGCCACCCCGGCCGCCCGAACAGGCCTTTCCGGACCTCCACCGCTATACCAGGGCCCAAGGCCCACTCTGCTAATGCCGGCGAGATCCACCCCTGATATGGCCACCACCTAGGTACCCTCCGCCCTGTAGAATGTTGTCAATGGCAGGCACCACGCCTGGCAAGTGCTCGGCCAAGTGCCTTAGCCAAAAAAAATTAGGTTTTTTGTCCTTAACTTTGAAGCAAAAACGATGGATTCGGGCATGGAGTACTTGTGCGGGAACTTCATGGATTCGTCATCGTCAGATGAGGACGAATATGAGGATGAAACAATGATGACAGAGGCGGTTCTTGCAGATGCGCGATGTGCGGAGGAACATGATCTGAATTACAAGCGATCAGTCAAGAGACATTGAGTGCTGAACCGGAATCGGGCACGGAGCCATTTAACGCTCATTGACGACTACTTCAACGAATATGCATCGAGTCCTTTTTCTGCCGTTACTTTCAGATGTGGCAAAGTGTGTTGCATCACAAGACCTCTCAATGCATCTTCCATTTCCAGTGCATGCAATCCAGAGATCCAGGGATTGCATGCACTGGAAATGGCTGGATTGCATGCACTGGAAATGGAAGAACTGCCCATATGCTCAAACACAGGCAATATTAGGGTCCCTGTAAAAAGCCCACCAACATTCTTGAAGTAGTTGCATCACAAGACCTCTGCATTTGGCATGCCTGGGAGACACAATGATATCAACGTTCTGCAACGGTCTCCATTGTATGCTAGGTTGACTGCGAGACAAGCTCCTCTGTGCAACTATATACCATCAATGGTCATGACTACAACATGGCTACTATCTTTGTGATGGTATCTGTCCTCCATGGGCGACCTTCGTCAAGACCATCTCTGAGCCAAAGAAAAGATCTTACTTTGCCAAACACAAGGAGGAACTAGAAAGGATGTGGAGAGGGCATTTGGAGTGCTCCGAGCCCGTTTTATAGTTGTTTTGAGGACCTGCAAAAATATGGGATCCAGAAATGCGCCGCTGGCGGGCGAACTGGTGACTCCCGTCCTTGTGGTGAGCATGCTTCTATTGCGCGGTGGCTCGCGCTGGGGTGCTGCGGCCACCCCTTCCCAGCCCAGGGGTGGGCTGGCCAGGACCTGCCAGATCCAGCCCATGCAGTGCTGATTTAAGGTCTAGGGGCAACGATGGTGTGTTGTTGTCGAGGGGAGCGGCGCGAGGAGCTCCCCGTCCTGATCCAAGAGGGTCTCGACTGGGATGGTCAGCGTGGCCTGTTCCACGCCTGATCTGCTGATTCTCACCGGAACAGGGTTGTCCAGGGGCGAAAGGCGATGCCTTTTCACATGTATCTCCAGTGGGTGGTGTCCGACGGCTTGGCTGGGGTTGGAGGCTTCGAGATCGGGGATGCCGGGGCAACAACCCTGGAAGGTGGACTGCACGGTCGGCTCTTCGGCGAGTGGCGCTGCGGTGGTGGTGGCATCTCTCTTTGGTTGTGTGGGTAACGAGGGGCGAGGCGGCGGGGAACCTGGCGGTGGCGGTGCTTCGGCAGCGGTATCTCCCAGATCGTGGTGTGGAGGCTTGTTTTGGTGGCGGTATCCTGGTGACCATGGCACCTCGGGGTGGTGCAGAAGAGTCTCCGAGCGAAAGCTCCATGCTTCGGCGCCGGCGGCATTGGCACCCGCGGGTGTCGTGTCCCTCTTGGGGGCGTCGTCGTGGTCTCTCTCCCTGCACTAGGGCTCCGGGTGAAAACCCTTGACCACCTCTTCGGTCTCGACGGCGGCGGCGCATTGCGTCGTCACCCTCTTGGGGGCGTTGTCGTGGAGCTCAGTTACCCTTTGGTCACATTTCATCGTCATCGGCGGGCGAGCTCGGATCCTATCTTGAGGCTCCTTGGGCTCTAACTAGGGGCAGCCCCGGCGGTGTCCTATCTTTTACAATGGCGTCGTTGCCATTGCGCTCGATCCTCATTGTGTGCAGGCAGGATCGGCGCTCCACAGACCGGAGCGAGATGGCAGGGGGGCATCTCCAGCGACTTCTTGGTGGGTGTGTTGCATCGATGTCCGATGGTTTCTCATGGAGGCGCGGTGTCTCTTCTAGTTAGTAGCCTCGGTGTTTCTTGGTGAGGTGTGGGTGCTCTTGTATTCTTGTTTTGTCTTTGATCTGCTTTGTAGATGTTTTCCTCATCACCTTGTATCGGTTTGGCCGTGTGGCTTTATATATAAAGCGGGGCCAGAGCCTTTTTCAGTAAACGTTATGGGAGGTGATGGCAGCTTATGTGATCATGCACAACATGATTGTCGAGGATGAGGGTGAGGCGATTCACACCGGTCTGGATTTTGAGCACATGGGTGATCCTGTCCAACTTCCACCACAAAATCCGGCAACATTCGGGATTTCATCCAAATGCATCAACAGATTCAGCATCGAGGAACTCATGAGCAGCTTCAGAATGATTGATCTGATTGAGTATCCGTGGTTGCTTCAAGGTGACAACTAGAACATATGTCAGACTAAGTTGAATTCAAATTTGAACTATTTTATTTAAAACTTCATGTTTGGATTGTAACATTTATATTTGAACTATTGTATGAGAATATTTGCATGCTATTTATGGACAAATTATGATACTTCTATAATTATTTGAGTTCTCCGGTCATAGAAAAAATAGGGGAGGACATTTGGTGTATAGGGTTGGATGGCTAGCTCCCTATCGGTGTCTACGGACGCGTCTGAACGCATGTGTGGATGTTTGGTGTGTCTATTTTGGTGATCCGCATTGTAGTTGCCTTTATGTTTCCACGTAGCATGTATAGTTTCCCTGTGGTACAAGGAGCTTTTTGCATATTTACCACATGTACACTGTATATATATGTACCGACCCTTGGCCCAAGGAAATATAAGTTGCTTGGTGCTCATCCACCGTGGTGTCGTTCCTCTGATGCCTTCTGCAGGCCATGGTGGTCGCTCTTCAGTGACTCCGCAACCTCTACACATGGTGATTGTCACTCTACACCGACCCCTCTCACAATTTCCACCAAAAGTGTTGGTGCCTATCGCTCCATTGACTATGCCTTGGCCTCGCACACACGCCTTCCCTTGACCACTTGGTTCTTGTCCGCATGTGACCTCCTCTCCTCAGACAACTTTTGCAGAAAATATTGGGCATGCTACACCGCCTCCTCTAGTGGCTTCCACAGGTGGTGATCAACGCTCCTCTCTCGGTGCTGCTACATCGACTACTTCAACTGTGTCCTTCACTAAGCAGGAGATTGCGCGACTTCGTGACCTGCTTATTTCCTCTAGTTCTCCATTGTCGGGTGCATCTCGTCGACCTATTCAGTTGAGCCCCTGAGTGAGCAAGAGATTATGCGACTTTGATGCCTGCTAGCCGCGTATTTTGGTTCTCCATCTATAGGTCTTCTGGTTCTACTACCGACTCTTCTAGCATTGAGAAACCACCTCGTACACAAGCACATACATCTCCGCCGATTATTGATACTGGGGCATCTTTTCACATGACTCATGAGTCATCCACTAAGTCCTCTATTCGACCTCATGATTCTCCTATTCATGTTCTTACTGTTGATGGTAGCTCCCCCGGTCAATGGCTGAGGCATTCTTAGCACTTCGTCTTTTCATGTTCCTGATGTTGCTCATGTTCCTTAACTTACCATGCATCTCATTTCTGGCCGTCAGATTGTTGACTCTAGTTGTAGGGCAATTCTTAATTTTGACTCTTGTTTTTTTTTTCAGGTTCGCCACACTGGTGCTCTACTTGGTGTTGGCCCCTGGGGTCATGACTCCCAAGGGCTCCGACGCTTGAATGGTTTCACCTTCCCTCCACCGGCACCGTCGCTAGTCTATAGCCTTTGTTGCCTCGTCTACCGGCTCTTTACAACAGTGGCATCATCATCTTGGTCACTTATGTAACTCTCGTCTCTCATCCTTAGTTCGACATGGTCTTCTTGGATTCGTCTCCAATGGTGTTTTTAGACTATCAGGGTTGTCGGCTTGGTATACAAGTTTAGTTACTTTATACTCAAAGCTAGATTGTGTCTCACCATCCTTCCAATCTTGTTCACTATGATGTTTGGGGTATAACTCCCTTTTCCTCAAAAGGGGATCATAACTACTATATTGTCTTTATAGATGATTTCTCTCGACACACCTGGATATACCTTAAGTCTTCTCATCATGAGGCCTTATCTATCTATAAGAAGTTTGATGTCATGATTCTTACACAATTTTCCACACCTGTCCGTGTCTTCCGTGCAGAATGGTGTGACTAGTGCAAGCATTGTTCACCTTGAGACAGCTCGTGCGTTGATGAGCACCGCCTCTCTTCTGCCTAATTATGGGCTTAGGTTGTTTTCACTTCCATCTATGTCATCGACATTCAGCCATCCTCTGCTCTACAGGGTGGCATTCCCTTTGAGCATCTTTTTGATGATTCTCCTGACTATTCAGCTCTTCGCATGTTTGGTTGTGTTCACTACTTCTTCTTGTCCCACGTGATCGCACCAAACTGACTGTTGAATCGGTTGAATGTGTCTTCTTAGGTTACAGTGATGAGCATAAGGGCTATTGTTGTTGGGATTCTGTGGGTCGTCGAGTCTCGAGATGTGACTTTTGATTAGTCGCGTCCTTTCTTGTGTCCATCTTCCTCGACCTCTTCAGTGGAGGATATTTGTTTCCTCACTTTTCCCGAGACACCTATCACTCTGTTGAGCCCTTATCTACTCATCCCACTACTCCTGCTCATCCGACTGTTGCAGATCTGACGTCGCCATCTCCTGCAGTTTCCTCCCCTCATATGTCACATGGTTTTGCACCCTCATTTCCAGTGATTTCCCCTCCTCGTGGTTCCCCCTCTTAATCTTCCCCCCTTTCCTCACCATTATACTCATCGTCCACTTGATATGGATGAGTCTATTGATGAGCCATCTTCCTCTTCTCAGTCTACTTATCACTTTCGTGCTCACCCTGCCATTGGCCGTTAAGGTTATTCTGGCAATGCTTCTGAAAGTCCAGTTCTTATTGTGATCATATTGTTCATTCCGAATGGTAGAGGAAATTGTTGCTCTTGAGTGCATCAACCTATGGGATATTATTTCTCTTCCTCCCTGTGTTCGCCCCATCATTTGTAAGTGGATCTACAAGGTTAAGACTTGATCGGATGGTTCTCTTGAGTGCTACGAAGCTCGTCTTGTGGCCCGTGGCTTTTAGCAAGACTAAGATGAGACATTTGCTCATGTGGCCCACATGACCATTGTTCACACACTCTCTGTGGCTTCTATTTGCCACTTGTTTGTCTCTCGAATTGATGTCAAGATTGCCTTTCTTAATGGTGAGTTGCGTGAGGAGGTCAACATGCAGCCACCCCCTAGGTATTGGTATGGTATGTCGTCTTCGTTACTCTCTCTAGAACCTCTGCCCTAGGTTTTACGGGAGCCTCCCCTTCGCTCGAAGTACACTTTCGGTGCACTTCTCACTGCTCGACCACGATCTTAAGCAAGCTCCCCGTGCCTGGTTTGAGCATTTCTCCTCAGTGGAGACTGCGGCTAGTTTTTCAGTAGTGCTCATGATCTTGCGCTTTTTTCCCACCTTTTAGTTCATGGTCGAACTCTTCTTCTATATGTCGATGGCATGATCACCACTGGCGACGACTCTAAGTATCTTGCCTTTGTGAAGGCACGTCTTAGTGAGCAGTTTCTCATGCCTGATCTTGATCCTCTTCTCTATTTTCTTGGGACTGAGGTTTCTTCTACCTCTGATGCCTTCTTTATTTCCAAGAGAAGTATATCCAGGATCTTCTTGCTCGTGCTGCTCTTACTGATGATTGTACTGCTAAGACTCACATGAAGCTCAACGCTCACCTATGTGCTTCTGACGGTGATCTCTTGTCTGATCCGACGCATTGTCTCATCTTGTTAAGAGTCTTGTCTATCTAGCCGTCACTTGTCCGGATATCTCCAATTTTACTCATATTTTCAGTCATTTTGTCTTTGCTCACACTTCAGTTCACTACGGTCACCTCCTTCGCGTTCTATGGTATCTTCGTGACACGCACTCTCATAGTCTACCCTTTCCCTGCCCCAGTTTGTTACAACTTCAGGCCTGTTCGGGTGCTATGTGGGCTAGTGATCCCCCGGATCGTCGTTCACTTTCTGCTTACTGTGTTTTTCTTGGTACTTCTCTCATTGCCTGGAAGACGAAGAAACAAACTGCAGTTTATCATTCGAGGCAGAGCCTAAGTTGCGAGCTATGGCTCTTTTGATGGTAGAGGTGTCTTGGTTATGATGGTTACTTCGGGAGTTTGGTGTTTCTTTTACTACACCTACTCCCCTCTTGTCGGATAATACACGTGCTATCAATATTGCGCGCGACCCTGTGAAGCACGAGGTCACCAAACATATTGGTGTTGAAGCTTCTTTTGTGCACCTAGGTGTGCAGGATCAGGTTACTCTACATTATGTTCCTTCTGAGTTATAGTTGGAGAATTTCTTTACGAAGGCCCAGACTAGAGTAAAGCATGGATTTTATCTCTCAAAACTCAGTGTTGTGGATCCACCCTGAGTTTGAGTGAGGGTTTTAGAGTTATACTATGTTTCCATGTAGCCTGTATAGTTTCTCTGTAGTACATGGGGCTTTCTGCATATTTACCACCTGTACATTGTATATATATACTGGCCCTTGCCCCCGGGAAATACAAGTTGCATATTTCCTAATAGTGAGCACAGTTTAATGCTTGGCTGCTAGCTTGCTGCTCCTACTCGTGTTTATACAGCCCCACTTGTCAGGGCCGAGAGGACGAGATGGAACACTGGAAGTGAAGGGATGACCATCAACTGTAATCTTTATAAGTAGGCGTAGTCAAAAAAGGCGCGCCTAAGCAAGCGCTTAAGTGCGCCTAGGCTCTAGGCGATAGCAAAACGCCCAGCGCATAACTCTTAATCTGCGCATAATTGCGCATAAGCATGCGCTTTGATCAGAAAAGCGCAAGATGGTGGCAAAACGCACAATTAACTCCTAGCGCCTTTTTGAACTATGTAAGTAGGATAGAAGGAAAGTTTTGTTACATAACACTAATATCTCTGTACGATTAATCTACACCATCATAATCTACCCCGTCAAAATAGGGACTAAAATCCTTCTCAATTTCTCATGATAAATTAGTGAGTGCCTAGAAGTAAACACTGCATTAATGCAGTTCTTCTGCTAGCAGTTGTCCATACAAGTAATTTATAGCTGACATCAAGTAATAGAGTTGCTACCTAGAAATATAGAGTTGAGAGCAAGCAACTAGAGGAGGCTAGCCGCTAATATGCAGTTCTTTATTGCAAAAAAGACTAATATGCAGCCACCTAGGTAAAACTTCTTTCCCAACCTCGTGCAGTTTACACACAAGTAGCAAATTTATTGTCATATAGCCAAAACACATACAACATAGGTCTTGTTTTCTTTAGCTCATCATATCGCCTACAATGTTGTAGACAGAACGTGAAACAGATTCACAATGAAGGAGATAGTCATTAAGAACTGACAAAATGAATAAGCAAATGGACTAAAAGCACTGCACTACATTTCTTTGCAGTGGTGGAAAGAGAGGGGCTGGTGGGGGGCAAGGTTTTGCCCATCCATCAAGTTTATACCTTTTTACCTGTTATATTCTGAGAGAATATGTTAACGTAGCAATTTGGCCCCTCTTATCAATATTAACGTATTGCATGACACAATTGGCCCCCATCATCTCGAATTTTTGGAACTGTCAATTTTTATTTGCCACCACCTGGCCGTCTTTTAGGTCGTACTCAGTTTCCACGGAAGACTGAAAATGTAAAGATGAACGAAAACGTTGTAGCCTATCACACTACATTAGGCGCATCCCTTATTTTTATTATAGCCTAGAAGAAATTAACAAGCAACAACCGAATCCAATGCAATGAAATTGGCAAGAATGGATATGAGGTGGAAGATCTAGATAGGTTGGGATATCTACACCAAGCATACATATTTAAAATCTTCTTTGTAGCGCTAGCATCATAAAGCCATGTTATCATACAAGATGCGAGGGTTTCATCTATGGTGGGTTAAGAGGTCCTGATCTTTGACCCTGTTTTCAAACAAAGACATTGGGAAAGCAAGCATAAGAGGGAAATCAGTACCTTGATAAAGTCAGTTAAAGTGCTGAAGACAAGACTTCGACTTAGATGATTTCCTCTCTGTACGTGATGGCACACCTGCCATATTCACACAACAGAGTAACTTATTTAGACACTACTTTTACCTGTTCATCATGTGTAAAACCGGCAGAAGGTTCGGTCGATAGGAACACTCACCAGGAGCAGGATGATGTTTGGTGAAAGCTCAAGCCTCGAAGGAGCGAAAATATGACCTGCAAATTAGAACAAGTCAGTAACCAAGGTGGAAACCGGCGATGGATACGCATATACGTACTCAGTCCCGTGGAGGCAAAACATCGAACACCTAACGGGCAAACGTCGACTCAGCCATAGTGTATGAGGGAACTAGCTCTGGCCGCAGTCCCGGCCATGGGAAACAACCCCGAGATCGGCCGTTGCAGGATGTCCGACGGGGACACTGAACAGCGGGGAGGCAGTCTTTGCTAGCCGCAATCAGGGAGAAGCAGGGGAGGTAGGGAGGGGGGCATCGGCCGGGGCGGCGCGGCTGGACACAGCGCGACGGCTGGAACAGTTTTGCCTCCATTGGCCGTCCGGCGTCGTGCCTACCGAGTACATAACGCACTTTTGCAGCACAGGCGAAGCTCAGAACGCACTTGCGCCAGCACAATACTTTGCTAATCTTACGGACGGCCACATCATTGATCTCATATACCATGTCAAATACTACAAATTGTTACGAAAGTTTAGTTCACAAAAAGATACATTATGCCGATCGAAAGTTTGGTCAAAGCTTATTTTTCGAATAAGTCAAAGCATTTTCAATATCCCAAGTAATAAAGAACGGAAATGTCCGGCTGTTGCAGCGGCAGCGTTCTGAGATGATCGCAGCAGGACGATTTCAAATTACAGGTAAGTTCAAACTACCTTAAAAGTGCATATCAGTTCGAAGTGCACATCACTGAACCTAAATTGTTGTATCTGGGTTGGCAGTTCACGACCAAGAGCGACGCAACTCTCGTCGATCACAGAGAGCACGTCAGAGCAAGACAACAAAGAGATCTCGTACTCATACGGATGGCTGTGTGCTAGTATTTAAATTGGTCCAAGAGATTGGGGCATACGTACCATATATAACACTCGTCGGCTAGTTTAAAGCAGATGCTCCATGATGATGAGATGCTTCCATGGGAGGGATATCAAATTGCTTTCTTGCGAAACATGACAGTGAGAGAGCGAGGGGAAGTGATAGCAGCTAGCTGGGGTTCCATTATTCTGTTCTTGCAGGGGGAAGATGGGGTAAACCAGCGAGATAATTTGTGCGTTGCTTGCAAGACGGGCAAGGTAGTACAAGCTACGGTGCTTTTCTTGTCTCTCTTTTGACTCGTTCCTTCCACAGGGCTGGTCACTGTTCGTAGTTCTCGATCCCACGCGCTTTTGTGCTTTTTCCGCTGGCCCATGGCCGGGCCGCCCACGGTGCAGTACTTCAGCCCATTAAAATGTACTACACCTATTATTATTATTATTATTATTATTATTATTATTATTATTATTACTACTACTACTACTACTACTACTATTATTATTATTTTGATACAATAAATAAATTATAATCCGTTTGGTAAGACAATACGAACAAATACTTTTATTATGAAATTGTATTAATTTTAAAAATGTTCACGTAATTAAAAAAGTGTTAGTATTTTAAAAATATTCTTTCAAATAAAAGTGCCTATGTATTTTTGAAAAAAGTTCATATAATTTGAAAATTGTAGAAATATTTAACAGTTTTTTTAGAGAATTTATGTAATTTCTATGTAATAAAAAAATCAGTTTTTTTTCTAAAACATGTGCAATTTAAAAAGTGTACAAGCCTTTCAAAATACTCAGGTAAAATGAAACAGGTTTGTGCACTTAAAAAATGTGCATGTAACTTTATAAAAATGGTCACGTAATATTAGAAGTGTTAATGAATCTTGAAAACAACTAATAAGATTTTAAGAAGGGTTCAAGAATCCTTAAGAATTATTCACGTAAATTTAAAAGGTATTCACCTATTGAAAAAATGATTGTGCAATTTTAAAAAGTAGTTATGAATTTTTATAAAACACTCAAGTACTTTAAATATCATCCACGCATTTATCAGAAGTGTATGCGACTTTTAGAAAAATATGAATGTATGTTTAAAAAGGAATACAAGTAACGAAAGTACTCATATAAATGTGCTCCAAAACCATTTAGAAATCATATAAATATGGCATGAATACTTTATAAATTATAGATACGTAGGAGACGTATCACAACTATACTAAGTTTGCAGGTCAAGAAGCGGAGGGCTATCTAGGCATGCCGATCATAAATGAACCAAAACCTTCTAGTTATTTCGGTTTAAACAACTGAGTTCCTTATGATTCGGATTTCTGTATGCTGCTCGAGGCCGATCAAGTTTAAGTTTGGGGGAATTGATGAGTGTTATTTTTACACTCCTCTAACCTGAGTTTGAACAAAAATATTTCATTAAATCTGAGGTATTTGCTCTATTATCGCTACCAATGAGTAATGAATACAATGGATTCAAATATCTGATCTTACATAATCCGCGGGAGGCGCACCAATACACATGATATGGGCTATATATGGACGAAATCAAGCCAACACATGGAAATGAGTAAAAGTGGAGATAGAGGGGATCAAGCGGGAGGCACACCAGAAAAAACAGTGCAAATGACGACCTTACATAATACCGCGCCCACTCGTATAGGCGGTCATATGGCGTGACAACCAAGGCGTCCAATCCACCTAAACAACCTTTACAAAGGTATCGACGCCAAATGAGCAACATAACATCATAGAATAAGCCAGTCATCATCATCTTCACCATAGCCATCTTCATCAACCCTAGGCGTTGCCATTTCCCATGCCCATAGCCACAACCTTCATAATTCTCAGCAATCTAGTCATACTTGTAATTGTATATCACACACGTCATCCATTGTAAGACATATTATCAATCAATCAATCAATCTTCATGATGTGTTCTTCGTGTGATCTGATCTTTATGTGTGAGTAGTTCGATAAGGTCATGGGTTGAGGCAAGGGCCTTGCAACCTGATTATTTGTTGGAGGGATCGATGGACGTACTTTGAGTTAATGTCTCGTCGTATGTGTAGCAAAAAATTGTTCCGTGGTTGTCTCTTGTCTCATTCGTGTTCCTCATCCCTTCAGGTACCCAAGATCATGGAGAACGAGCCATGGAGAGGCTAAGGGCAAGGAGACCGTGAAGTGTTATTGTGAACACCAGTGACGGAAAGGTTTAGTAGGGTAACACGTATCGTACCTCAAAAGGTGTAGTCATTAAACACATAATGTTTTTGTCTGATTATTGCAATCTTAATTATCGGGGCAATCCTGCACAATGGATAGGACCTTTGGTTGGCAACTGACTCTTGATGTAGGACGAATGCTGGTCAAGACGTAATTTGGACCCCCCCACTTCGATACATAGCAAACATCATCCCGATGGATGACTTCCAAAGCACAAATTAAGATTATTTTTGGTCCCAACATAAATATATGGTTGTAAGCATAAGTCCCCATACCCATGCCTATTATTATTATAAGTGTTTTCAGTGCCAGCTTGATTTACGATCCGGTCAAAAAGCTGGAAATAATTTTCTAGCAAAAGCTTGTTTGAGACCCTAGCTTAAAGGGCACCGGCCTCTCGTGGGTTTGATAACTCAGAGTCACCTCTGGGAAAAAAATGCGAGAATCCTTTCTATTCCATTTCCAGATCACTAAAGGAAGTCATTAGGCTCGGGATGTGAGGCATCCGAGTCCAAAAAGACGGTGGTTGTGCCGCAGAAGGAGGTGTCAGAGTCGAATAATACAGTGGTTGGTTTGCAGGTGGCTGTGGTAGGGGGTTGGCAGTCGTCCCCTCTGACGACCGCAATCACCAAGACGGGGGCGGCAAGCCAAATCGTTGGTGGAAGAGGGTAGATTGCTGGGGATGGCGGGGGACTGGGGCTGCGCCTAGGTGGGCTAGGGTTTGGGGAGGCGGCGCCGACTTTTATAGCCCTAGCCGAGGCAATCATCCGGTATGCCGATCGGTATGCCATCAATGCATTTCTCCTCCTTTTTTTCTGATAAAGCCTTCCTTTGAAATAAATGTACGCAAGTGAGGAGATTTAGGTGTAGAGAAGTTAAAATTTTAGAGAAAAACGGTTTGAGGGATCTGCTAGGTTAGTGTTCTGCTAGAGATGCTCTTAAGGATTAGAATGGACTTTACTCAACAGGGTGGTCTCTACAGATTCAGCCTGATTTTCCATTAAAAAATTAAATGGCAACAATCTGGCATGTGACAATTAGGGTTTCCAAACTAACGCCCTCAGGTACATTGAATTCCATGCTTGAATTTTAAAATTATTTGCTCCCACGCACTTCTTTGAGCGAATTAGGAGCCGCCGGCATGAAGTAGTCTGCTCGGGATGGCAATATGAGTGAACACATTGACAAATTTTGTTTTTAGAACATGCCAAATTTCACCTTTTCATGTTAATGTAGCATGGCAAGTCCTTTCTGTCATGCAATTTCTGAATAGGTAGGAATTTTTTATTTTTAGACTGATAATTCTCCGTGTTGCATCTTGACAAATTCTTTAAAACCTCATGATAATCACTCTGCTGCGATAAATCCGAAATGTCAAACATTTTATGACTGTATCTCAATGCTTTCGCTAAAAGTGTTATTTTAAAGGAACACTTCCAAATCATGACGTTCACTTAAAAAGAGTTCAATCTCACCTCCCGAGGGAACACCGGCCATTATTAGGGTACATATAATAACATAAGGTAAACCTGAAAGATATTCAACATGGTTGCGTCAAAACCCCGTTTAGCCATACTGCTTTCTACACAGCTATGCAGGTGGCCTGGGTGTGTGCAAGGGAAGTGAAGTTTAGGCCGCTTGATGATTACATGTTCACGGCAGAGTTTCAGTGCTTTGGAGATTGGAATACGGCGATGCATGGAGGTCCTTGGCTGTTTAGAAACCAAGCAGTGATAATAGAGGAATACGATGGCCTAATGGATACTGAAAGTCTCCAACTGGATTCTCTTCGTGTTTGGATCAGAATTATGGGTCTCCCAGATTTACTTCCGAATGAGCCTGTAGCGAAGATGCTAGCATCAAAGATGGGAGAGGTCATGGAGGTTGAACTAGGACTCAATGGTGTGGAGTATGGAAATTCGTCCGAGTGAGACTAAAAATCAAGATTGAGAAGCCTTTACTGCGGTTTGTCTCAGGGAATGTGGAGGCAAGGAAACCTGCCCAGAAATTTCGAGTTTTGTATGAAAAAAATGCCCCGTTTCTGTGCTCAATGCGGGACAATTGGACATATAGCAGAGCAGTGTGGAGATGGGCTGCACGATCCCTTGAAGTTCCAGTATGAGGATTTTATGATGGTGCCACAAAAGGAGTTCTGGTTCCAACCACGCCGTGAGTTTGTGGCCGTCCCTGGTGCAAGTTCTATGCGTGGAAGGGGCGCACGTAATGGTACTGGACGGGGCCGAGGTAACAGAGGAGAACATCAAGCTGTGGGTGCTGATAGGAAAGTCCCCAATACCCAGCCACTCAATACCCAAGTGGGGAATGGCGCTATATATGTGCCGAAGGAAAAAAACAGTGAGCATTTAGGAGAAACAATAGAGAGAATGGCTAGGAAAAGATTGGCAGTTTCAAATGAGATGGCCCCTGGTGGGCAGTTGCTCCTTATGGGAGGAGAGAAGGTTTCAGAGATAGTGGATTCTTTTGAGTCCAGGGCTACTATACTAGTACTGATGCTAGTTCACCTCTGAAGATCCAAGAGAATAAACGTCACAAAAGAGATGATGGTACAGTTGAGATGGAAGATGATCTGTGTGGATCGGCGGCGCCCCGAGAGGGCGACCGCCGGGACCAATGAAAATCTTAAGCTAGAATTGCCGAGTCTTGGGGACGCCCTCGGCAATTCGGTCGCTGTGGGAAATACTACGGCAGCATAGTCCTGATGTTCTTTTCCTCTCGGAGACTCACTTGGATGATTCGAGCGGGGAAAGATTGCGTGTGAAGCTTGGTTTTGATAGTAAGTTTGTTTCACCGAGCGATGGAAGGAGTGGAGGTTTGATGATGATGTGTAAGAACAATGTTAATATGCAGCTTAATTATTATCATGACAACTTTATTGATGTTGTGGTCAAATGAGCGGATCATAGTATAGACTGGAGGTTAACGGGTATGTATGGTGAGCCGGTTTGGAGACATAAGCATCGCACATGGAAACGTTTCCGTGATCTACATGCCAAGGGTAATTTGCCTTGGGTTGTGATAGGGGATCTAAATGAGATTTTGTATTCATCAGAGAAAGAGGGAGGTAATGCGCGACCATTATCATATATGTCTGCGTTTAGGGATTGTTTGGCTGATTGTTCTCTGGAAGACCTTGGTTATATTGGCAATAAATTCACTTGGAAAAGGGGGAGGATCAGAGAGAGACTGGATAGAGCTATGGGGAACATGGCATGGGCGGGTATGTTTCTTGATGCAGCTGTGCATCACCTTACTATGGGTGGTTCGGATCACAGGCCGATTATGATCAACACATCTACGTATACTTTGCCTAGTAGTAGGCACTAGCCGACGACGAAAACGCTTTGAAGGCAAATGACTAAGGGAGGAAACAGTGGGTGATTTGGTGGCAACGACATGGGAACACTCGCCCCCAAATATACCGATCTTGGCAAGACTTGCAGCAGTACATGATGAGCTGCATGAGTGGGACAAAAATGTACTGAAGGATCCTCGTAAGAGAATCAGGGACCTGACGAAACAACTTGACCGTATACTGATAACCCACAAGTATAAGGGATCGCAACAATTTTCGATAAGTAAGAGTGTCGAACCCAACGAGGAGCTAAAGGTAGAACAAATATTCCCTCAAGTTCTATCGACCACCGATACAACTCTACGCACGCTTGACGTTCACTTTACCTAGAACATGAAACTAGAAGTACTTTGTAGGTGTTGTTGGATAGGTTTGCAAGATAATAAAGAGTACGCAAATAAAAAGTAGGGGCTGTTTAGATAAAAAAACAATAAAGTAAATATAGCGAGTGTGGAAAAGTGGCGGTAGGAGTTGCAAAATTGCCCCTAAGCATTTGACTACTTACTAGACCGATAGCAAGTATTATGTGGGAGAGGCCACTGCTAGCATGTCATCCCTGACTTGGAATTCTATGCACTTATGATTGGAACTATTAGCAAGCATCCGCAACTACTAATGTTCATTAAGGTAAAACCCAACCATAGCATTAAGATGTATTGGTCCCCCTTCAATCCCATATGCATCAATTTCTATGCTAGGTTGAAGCTTCTGTCACTCTTGCCCTCCAATACATAGTCCTATCAACATACAACTAACCCTAGGGTGTGATCCACGCGCGCAATCATATGATGGGCACCAAAGGACAACAACATAACCACAAGAAAATTAAATCAATCATAGCAATTCATCAACCACCGATAGGACAACGAAAATCTACTCAGATATCATAGGATGTCAACACATCATTGGATAATAATATGAAGCATAAATCACCATGTTCAAGTAGGGGGTACAGCGGGTTGCGGGAGAGTGGACCACTGTAGATAGAGGGGGAAGGTGATGGAGATGTTGGTGAAGATGGCAGAGGTGTTGGTGTAGATCGCGGTGATGATGATGGCCCCCGGTGGTACTCCACTAGTAGAAAAAGGGCCTTCAGTCCCGGTTCTGGAACCGGGACTAAAGGGTCGGTACTAATGCCTCTCCCTTTAGTCCCGGTTCAATCCAGAACCGGGACTAAAGGGCACGGCCACCTGGAGCTCCACCACCAACCGGGACTAAAGGAAATTTTATGATTTTTTTGAATTTTTTTTGAATTTTTTTATTTTCAAATTTCTGAATTATTTTAACCTCTAGTCTGTAATCACCACCCCTCATCACTTCTTAATTTATCCTCTAATCACCCTTCATCATTTCAAATCATCTAACTTTCCGAACGGTCACCCATCCTCCCACTCCCCCAGCCTGAGCACGCTTAACTTCCGGGTTCTATTCTCCCTCGCTCCAAGTCTGCACTTGTTGTTTTCCTGACAATACTAAGATGTCAATCCTATTAACCTTCAGGAATTTTGCTTGAGCATGAAGTGACACATTTCATAGTTTTATTTTGAAACTATTGTTTTAAAAAACAATAATTCTTTAGTAACACTAATATTTCTTGAATAATTAGTTTGACCATTGTTTGACCATAGTTTGACCAGATTTGATCAAAATTGAAATAATTGAAATAATTATTTAGTAACACTAATATTCTAGAATAATTAGTTTGACCATTGTTTGACCACAGTTTGCCCACTGTTTGATTTTTTTTCGATTTTTTTCACTCTAGATCTTAAAAGCCCCGTAACTTTTTTCTATTAGGTTTTTGAGGATTTTGAAAATGTTTAACGGGGTTCCCCCGGTTAAATTCGGATGTAACTTTTCGAGTAGATGATTTTTCATATAATTTTTTTTTTCATCCGAGTTAGTATGCAAGAGTTATGCCCATTTTTACAAATTTCAGAGAGATTTTGCAAATAAAGTCAAAATTCACATTTGCAAATTTTCCCAACAACTAGACCACATATCACATGGGAAATTTATTTTCTTTTATTTTTTTTGACATTTCCATCATTTTCTTTTATTTTTTTAAAACTGAAAAGGCGATCCACGCGGGGGGGGGGGGGGGGGGGGGGTAGAGTTTGAAAATGGGACCTTTAGTACCGGTTCGTGGCACGAACCGGGACTAAAGGTCTCAACCCCATTAGTCCCGGTTCGTGCCTCAAACCGGGACTAAAGGTCTAATCTTTAGTCCCGGTTTGAGGCACGAACCGGGACCAATGGTTGTGGGCCAGGAGCGAGGCCCATTGGTCCCGGTTCATCCCATCAACCGGGACCAAAAGGTCCACATGAACCGGGACCAATGGCCCACGTGGCCCGGCCGGCCAGCTAGGCTCACGAACCGGGACCAATGCCCCCATTGGTCCCGGTTCTGGACTGAACCGGGACTAATGGGCTGACCCAGCCTGGACCAAAGCCCTGTTTTCTACTAGTGCTCCGGTGCCACCGGAAGCGAGGGGGAGAGAGCCCCCCTCCTTAATGGTACTTTCAAATGAGCACATACCTTGACATGATCTTGAAGGTGTTCAAGATGGACCAGTCAAAGAAGGAGTTCTTGCCTGAGTTGTAAGGTATGAAGTTAAGACTTAAAGCTCGACCACGGCAGAATAGAGAGAAAGGACGAAGGTCGTCCCCTATGCTTAAGACATAGGCTCTACAGTATGCTATGCTGTGTACCGCACCTGAAGTGTGCCTTGCCATGAGTCAGTCAAGGGGTACAAGAGTGATCCAAGAATGGATCACAGGACAGCGGTCAAAGTTATCCTTAGTAACTAGTGGACTAAGGAATTTTCTCGATTATGGAGGTGGAAAAAGAGTTTGTCGTAAAGGGTTACGCCGATGCAAACTTTAACACTAATCCAGATTATTCTGAGTAGTAAACTGGATTCGTATAGTAGAACAGTTATTTGGAATAGCTCCAAATAGAACGTGGTAGCTGCATCTAGGAGATGCCATAGAGATTTGCAAAGTACATACGGATCTTGAATGTAGCAGACCCGGTTGACTAAAAACCTCTCTCACAAGCAACATGATCAAACCCAGAACTCATTGAGTGTTAATCACATTAGTGATGTGAACTAGATTATTGACTCTAGTAAACTCTTTGGATGTTGGTTACCATGGCGATGTGACCTGTGAGTGTTAATCACATGGCGATGTGAACTAGATTATTGACTCTAGTGCAAGTGGGAGACTGTTGGAAATATGCCCTAGAGGCAATAATAAATTAGTTATTATTATATTTCCTTGTTCATGATAATCGTTTATTATCCATGCTATAATTGTATTGATAGGAAACTCAGATACATGTGTGGATACATAGACAACACCATGTCCCTAGTAAGCCTCTAGTTGACTAGCTCATTGATCAATAGATGGTTACGGTTTCCTGACCATGGACATTGGATGTCATTGATAATGGGATCACATCATTAGGAGAATGATGTGATGGACAAGACCCAATCCTAAGCCAAGCACAAAGATCGTGTAGTTCGTATGCTAAGCTTTTCTAATGTCAAGTATCATTTCCTTAGACCATGAGATTGTGCAACTCCCGGATACCGTAGGAATGCTTTGGGTGTACCAAATGTCAGAACGTAATTGGGTGACTATAAAGGTGCACTACAGGTATCTCCGAAAGTGTCTGTTGGGTTGGCACGAATCGAGACTGGGATTTGTCACTCCGTGTAACGGAGAGGTATCTCTGGGCCCACTCGGTAGGACATCATCATAATGTGCACAATGTGATCAAGGAGTTGATCACGGGATGATGTGTTACGGAACGAGTAAGAGACTTGCCGGTAACGAGATTGAACAAGGTATTGGATATCGACGATCGAATCTTGGGCAAGTATAATACCGCTAGACAAAGGGAATTGTATACGGGATTGATTAAGTCCTTGACATCGTGGTTCATCCGATGAGATCATCGTGGAACATGTGGGAGCCAACATGGGTATCCAGATCCCGCTGTTGGTTATTGACCGAAGAACGTCTCGGTCATGTCTGCATGCTTCCCGAACCCGTAGGGTCTACACACTTAAGGTTCGGTGACGCTAGGGTTATAGAGATATTAGTATGCGGTAACCCGAAGTTGTTCGGAGTCCCGGATGAGATCCCGGACGTCACGAGGAGTTCCGGAATGGTCCGAAGATAAAGAATTATATATAGGAAGTGCTATTTCGGCCATTGGGACAAGTTTCGGGGTCACCGGTATTGTACCGGGACCACCGGAAGGGTCCCGGGGGTCCACCGGGTGGGGCCACCTGCCCCGGGGGCCACATGGGCTGTAGGGGGTGTGCCTTGGCCTATATGGGCCAAGGGCACCAGCCCCAAGAGGCCCATGCGCCAAGAGAGAGAAAAAAGGGGAGAGTCCTAAAGGGGGAAGGCACCTCCGAGGTGCCTTGGGGAGGATGGACTCCTCCCCCCCCTTGGCCGCACCCTTCCTTGGAGGAAGGGGCAAGGGCTGCGCCTCCCCCCTCTCCCTTGGCCCTATATATAGTGGGGAAAAGGAGGAGCAACCAGACCTAAGGCCTGGCGCCTCCCTCTCCCTCCTGTGACACATCTCCCTCCTCCCGCAGCGCTTAGCGAAGCCCTGTTGGAATCCCGCTACTTCCACCATGCCGTCGTGCTGCTGGATCTCCATCAACCTCTCCCTCCTCCTTGCTGGATCAAGGCGTGGGAGACGTCTCCATTCCGTACGTGTGTTGAACGCGGAGGCGCCGTCCGTTCGGCACTAGGATCATCGGTGATTTGAATCACGACGAGTACGACTCCATCAACCCCGTTCTCTTGAACGCTTCCGCGCGCGATCTACAAGGGTATGTAGATCCACTCCTCCCTCGTTGCTAGATGACTCCATAGATAGATCTTGGTGACACGTAGGAAAATTTTGAATTTATGCTACGTTCCCCAACAATGGCATCATGAGCCAGGTCTATTGCGTAGATTTTATGCACGAGTAGAACACAAAGTAGTTGTGGGCGTTGATTTTGTTCAATATTCTTGCCGTTACTAGTCTTATCTTGATTCGGCGGCATCGTGGGATGAAGCGGCCCGGACCAACCTTACACGTACTCTTACGTGAGACCGGTTCCACCGACAAACATGCACTAGTTGCATAAGGTGGCTGGCGGGTGTCTGTCTCTCCCACTTTAGTCGGATTGGATTCGATGAACAGGGTCCTTATGAAGGGTAAATAGCAATTGGCATATCACGTTGTGGTCTTTGCGTAGGTAAGAAACGTTCTTGCTAGAAACCCATAGCAGCCACGTAAAACATGCAAACAACAATTAGAGGACGTCTAACTTGTTTTTGCAGGGTGTGCTATGTGATGTGATATGGCCAAAAGGATGTGATGAATGATATATGTGATGTATGAGATTGATCATGTTCTTGTCAAGGGAATCACGACTTGCATGTCGATGACGAGACAACTTCAAGAAGACACGATGATGGAGATCATGGTGTCATGCCGGTGACAAGATGATCATGGAGCACCAAGATGGAGATCAAAGGAGCTATATGATATTGGCCATATCATGTCACTACTATATAATTGCATGTGATGTTTATTATGTTTATGCATCTTGTTTACTTAGAACGACGGTAGTAAATAAGATGATCCCTCATTAAAATTTCAAGATGTGTTCTCCCCTAACTGTGCACCGTTGCTGCAGTTCGTCGTTTCGAAGCACGCCGTGATGATCGGGTGTGATAGATCCTTAAGTTCACATACAACGGGTGTAAGACAGTTTTACACATGCAAAAACACTTAGGGTTAACTTGACGAGCCTAGCATGTACAGACATGGCCTCGGAACACAAGAGACCGAAAGGTCGAGCATGAGTCGTATGGAAGATACGATCAACATAAAGATGTTCACCGACGTTGAATAGTCCGTCTCACGTGATGATCGGACACGGCCTAGTTGACTCGGATCATGTAATCACTTAGATGACTAGAGGGATCTCTATCTGAGTGGGAGTTCATGAACTTAATTATCCTGAACATAGTCAAAAGGAATTTGCAAATTATGTTGTAGCTCGCGCTTTAGTTCTACTGTTTAGATATGTTCCTAGAGAAAATTTAGTTGAAAGTTAATAGTAGCAATTATGCGGACTAGGTCCGTAAACTGAGGATTGTCCTCATTGCTTTATAGAAGGCTTATGTCCTTAATGCACCGCTCAGTGTGCTGAACCTCGAACGTTGTCTGTGGATGTTGCGAACATCTGACATACACGTTTTGATAACTACGTGATAGTTCAGTTAAACGGTTTAGAGTTGAGGCACCGAAGACGTTTTTTGAAACGTCGTGAAACATATGAGATGTTTCGAGGGCTGAAATTGGGATTTCAGGCTTGTGCCCACGTCAAGAGGTATAAGACCTCCGGCGATTTCTTAGCCTGCAAACTAAGGGAGAAAAGCTCAATTGTTGAACTTGTGCTCAGATTGTCTGAGTACAACAATCATTTGAATCGAGTGGGAGTTGATCTTCCAGATGAGATAATGATGTTTCTCCGAAGTCATTACCACCAAGCTGCTAGAGCTTCGTGATGAACTATAATGTATCGGGGACATATATGATGATCCTTGAGATATTCGCGATGTTTGACACCACAAAAGTAGAAATCAAGAAGGAGCATCAATTGTTGATGGTTGGTTAAACCACTAGTTTCAAGAAGGGCAAGGGCAAGAAGGGATACTTCATGACACGGCAATTCAGCTGCTGCTCTAGTGAAGAAACCCAAGGTTGAACCCAAACCCGAGACTAAGTGCTTCTGTAATAAGGGGAACAACCACTGGAGCAGAATTACCCTAGATACTTGGTAGATTAGAAGGCTGGCAAGGTCGATAGAAGTATATTGGATATACATTGTGTTGATGTGTACTTTACTAGTACTCCTAGTAGCACCAGGGTATTAGATACCGGTTCGGTTGCTAAGTGTTAGTAAAATCGAAATAAAAGCTACGGAATAAACGGAGACTAGCTAAAGGTGAGCTGATGATATGTGTTGGAAGTGTTTCCAATGTTGATATAATCAAATATCGTACGCTCCTTCTACCATCGAGATTGGTGTTTGTGTTGAGCATAGACATGATTGGATTATGTCTATCGCAATACGGTTATTCATTTAAGGAGAATAATGGTTACTCTATTTATTTGAATAATACCTTCAATGGTCTTACACCTAAAATGAATGGTTTATTGAATCTCGATCGTAGTGATACACATGTTCATGCCAAAAGATAGTAATGATAGTACCACCTACTTGTGGCACAGCCACGTAAGTCATATCGGTATAAAACGCATGAAGAAGCTCCATGTTGATGGATCTTTGGACTCACTCATTTTTGAAAAGTTTGAGACATGCGAACCATGTCTATTGGTGTGTATGCTTGAAGAAACTCCATGCAAATGGACCGTTTGGACTCACTTGATTTTGAATCACTTGAGGCATGCAAATCATACCACATGGGCAAGATGACTGAAAACCTCGGTTTCAGTAAAATGGAACTAGAAAGCAAATTGTTGGAAGTAATACATTTTGATGTGTGCAGTCCAATGAGTGCTGAGGCATGTAGTGGATATCGTTATGTTCTTTCTTCACAGATGATTTGAGTAGATGTTGAGTACATTTACTTGATGAATCACGAGTCTGAATTATTGAAGGGTTCAAGTAATTTCAGTGTGAAGTTGAAAGATCGTCGTGACAAGAGGATAAAAGATCTATGATATGATCATAGAGATGAATATCTGAATTACGAGTTTGGCACAAAATTAAGATATTGTGGAAATCGTTTCACAACTAATACAGCCTGGAACACCATAGTGTGATGGTGTGTCCAAACATCATAACTGCACCCTATTGGATATGATGCATACCATGATGTCTCTTATCGAATTACCACAATAGTTTATGGGTTAAGCATTAGAGACAACCACATTCACTTTAAATAGGGCACCACGTAATTCCGATGAGATGACACCGTATGAACTATGGTTTAGAGAAACCTAACCTGTCATTTCTTAAAAGTTTGGGGCTGCGACGCTTATGTGGAAAAGTTTCAGGCCGATAAGCTCGAACCCAAAGCGAATAAATGCATCTTCATAGGACAACCCAAAAACAGTTGGGTATACCTCCTGTCTCAGATCCGAAAGCAATAAAGGATTGTTTATAGAATCGGGTCCTTTCTCGAGGAAAAGTTTCTCTCGAAAGAATTGAGTGGGAGGATGGTGGAGACTTGATGAGGTTATTGAACCGTCACTTCAACTAGTGTATAGCAGGGCACAAAGAGTTGTTCCTGTGGCACCTACACCAATTGAAGTGGAAGCTTATGATATTGATCATGAGACTTCGGATCAAGTCACTCCCAAACCTCGTGGGAGGACAAGGATGCGTACTACTTCAGAGTGGTACGTAATCCTGTCTTGGAAGTCATGTTGCTAGACAACAATGAACCTACGAGCTATGGAGAAGCGATGGTGGGCCTGGATTCCAAAATGGCTCAAAGGCCATATAATCCGAGAGAGGATCCATGTATGAAAACAAAGTGTAGACTTTGGAAGAGCTACTTGATGGTCGTAAGGCTGTTAGGTACATACGGATTTTTAAAAGGAAGACAACAATGATGGTAAGTGTCACCATTGAGAAAGCTCGACTTGTCATTAAGATGTTTCCCGACAAGTTCAAGGAGTTGACTACGATGAGACTTTCTCACACGTAGCGATGCTAAAAGTCTGTTGGAATTATATTAGCGATTACTGCATTATTTATGAAATCTTGCAGATAGGATGTCAAAACAAGTTTTCTTACCAAGTTTTCGTAAGAAAAGTTGTATGTGATACAATAGAAGGTTTTGTCAATCCTGAAAGATGCTAACAAGTATGCAAAGCTCCAGCAATCCTTCTAAGGACTGGAGTAAGCATCTCGGAGTTGGAATGTATGCTTTGATGAGATGATCAAAGATTTTGATGTATACAAAGTTTATGAGAAACTTGTATTTCCAAAGAAGTGAGTGGGAGCACTATAGAATTTCTGATAAGTATATGTTGACATATTGTTGATCAGAAATGATGTAGAATTTCTAGAAAGCATGTAGGGTTATTTGGAAAGTGTTTTTCAATGGAAAGCCTGGATTAAGCTACTTGAACATTGAGCATCAAAATCTATAAGGATAGATCAAAACGCTTAATGGTACTTTCAAATGAGCACATACCTTGACATGATCTTGAAGGTGTTCAAGATGGACCAGTCAAAGAAGGAGTTCTTGCCTGAGTTGTAAGGTATGAAGTTAAGACTTAAAGCTCGACCACGGCAGAATAGAGAGAAAGGACGAAGGTCGTCCCCTATGCTTAAGACATAGGCTCTACAGTATGCTATGCTGTGTACCGCACCTGAAGTGTGCCTTGCCATGAGTCAGTCAAGGGGTACAAGAGTGATCCAAGAATGGATCACAGGGACAGCGGTCAAAGTTATCCTTAGTAACTAGTGGACTAAGGAATTTTCTCGATTATGGAGGTGGTAAAAGAGTTCGTCGTAAAGGGTTACGCCGATGCAAACTTTGACACTAATCCAGATTATTCTGAGTAGTAAACTGGATTCGTATAGTAGAACAGTTATTTGGAATAGCTCCAAATAGAACGTGGTAGCTGCATCTAGGAGATGCCATAGAGATTTGCAAAGTACATACGGATCTGAAATGTGTAGACCCGTTGACTAAAACCTCTCTCACAAGCAACATGATCAAACCCAGAACTCATTGAGTGTTAATCACATAGTGATGTGAACTAGATTATTGACTCTAGTAAACTCTTTGGATGTTGGTTACATGGCGATGTGACCTGTGAGTGTTAATCACATGGCGATGTGAACTAGATTATTGACTCTAGTGCAAGTGGGAGACTGTTGGAAATATGCCCTAGAGGCAATAATAAATTAGTTATTATTATATTTCCTTGTTCATGATAATCGTTTATTATCCATGCTATAATTGTATTGATAGGAAACTCGGATACATGTGTGGATACATAGACAACACCATGTCCCTAGTAAGCCTCTAGTTGACTAGCTCGTTGATCAATAGATGGTTACGGTTTCCTGACCATGGACATTGGATGTCGTTGATAACGGGATCACATCATTAGGAGAATGATGTGATGGACAAGACCCAATCCTAAGCTTAGCTCAAAGATCGTGTAGTTCGTATGCTAAAGCTTTTCTAATGTCAAGTATCATTTCCTTAGACCATGAGATTGTGCAACTCCCGGATACCGTAGGAATGCTTTGGGTGTACCAAACGTCACAACGTAACTGGGTGACTATAAAGGTGCACTACAGGTATCTCCGAAAGTGTCTGTTGGGTTAGCACGAATCGAGACTGGGATTTGTCACTCCGTGTAAGCGGAGAGGTATCTCTGGGCCCACTCGGTAGGACATCATCATAATGTGCACAATGTGATCAAGGAGTTGATCACGGGATGATGTGTTACGGAACGAGTAAAGAGACTTGCCGGTAACGAGATTGAACAAGGTATAGGGATACCGACGATCGAATCTCGGGCAAGTACAATACCGCTAGACAAAGGGAATTGTATACGGGATTGATTAAGTCCTTGACATCGTGGTTCATCTGATGAGATCATCGTGGAACATGTGGGAGCCAACATGGGTATCCAGATCCCGCTGTTGGTTATTGACCGGAGAACGTCTCGGTCATGTCTGCATGCTTCCCGAACCCGTAGGGTCTACACACTTAAGGTTCGCTGACGCTAGGGTTATAGAGATATTAGTATGCGGTAACCCGAAAGTTGTTCGGAGTCCCGGATGAGATCCCGGACGTCACGAGGAGTTCCGGAATGGTCCGAAGATAAAGAATTATATATAGGAAGTGCTATTTCGGCCATTGGGACAAGTTTCGGGGTCACCGGTATTGTACCGGGACCACCGGAAGGGTCCCGGGGGTCCACCGGGTGGGGCCACCTTCCCCGGGGGGCCACATGGGCTGTAGGGGGTGTGCCTTGGCCTATATGGGCCAAGGGCACCAGCCCCAAGAGGCCCATGCGCCAAGAGAGAGAAAAAAGGGGAGAGTCCTAAAGGGGGAAGGCACCTCCGAGGTGCCTTGGGGAGGATGGACTCCTCCCCCCCTTGGCCGCACCCTTCCTTGGAGGAAGGGGCAAGGGCTGCGCCTCCCCCCTCTCCCTTGGCCCTATATATAGTGGGGAAAAGGAGGAGCAACCAGACCTAAGGCCTGGCGCCTCCCTCTCCCTCCTGTGACACATCTCCCTCCTCCCGCAGCGCTTAGCGAAGCCCTGTTGGAATCCCGCTACTTCCACCATGCCGTAGTGCTGCTGGATCTCCATCAACCTCTCCCTCCTCCTTGCTGGATCAAGGCGTGGGAGACGTCTCCGTTCCGTACGTGTGTTGAAGACGGAGGTGCCGTCCGTTCGGCACTAGGATCATCGGTGATTTGAATCACGACGAGTACGACTCAATCAACCCCGTTCTCTTGAATGCTTCCGCGCGCGATCTACAAGGGTATGTAGATCCACTCCTCCCTCGTTGCTAGATGACTCCATAGATAGATCTTGGTGACACGTAGGAAAATTTTGAATTTATGCTACGTTCCCCAACACATTCTCCTAATGATGTGATCCCATTAATCAAATGACAACACATGTCTATGGTTAGGAAACATACCCATCTTCGATTAATGAGCTAGTCAAGTAGAGGCATACTAGTGACGTTTGGTTTGTCTATGTATTCACACAAGTATTATGTTTCCGGATAATACAATTCTAGCATGAATAATAAACATTTATCATGATATAAGGAAATAAAATAATAACATTATTATTGCCTCTAGGGCATATTTCCTTCAGACGTATCAGCATCCCCAAGCTTAATTCCTGCTCGTCCTCGAGTAGGTAAATGATAAAAAAGATAATTTTTGATGTGGAATGCTACCTAGAATAATCTTGATCATATGTCTAATCATGTCATGAATATTAAGACACGAGTGATTCAAAGCAATAGTCTATCATTTGACATAAAAACAATAATAATTCAAGCCTACTAATAAAGCAATCATGTCTTTTCAAAATAACATGGCCAAAGAAAGTTATCCCTACAAAATCATATAGTCTGGCTATGCTCCATCTTCACCACACAAAATATTCACATCATGCACAACCCCGATTACAAGCCAAGCAATTGTTTCATACTTTTGACGTTCTCAAACCTTTTCAACTTTCACGCAATACATGAGCGTGAGCCATGGACATATCACTATAGGTGGAATAGAATGGTGGTTGTGGAGAAGACAAAAATGAGAAGATAGTCTCACATCAACTAGGCGTATCAACGGGCTATGGAGATGCCCATCAATAGATATCAATGTGAGTGAGTAGGGATTGCCATGCAACGGATGCACTAGAGCTATAAGTGTACGAAAGCTCCAACTGAAACTAAGTGGGTGTGCATCCAACTTGCTTGCTCATGAAGACCTCGGGCATTTGAGGAAGCCCATCATCGGAATATACAAGCCAAGTTCTATAATGAAAATTCCCACTAGTATATGAAAGTGATAACTCAAGAGACTCTCTATATGAAGAACATGGTGCTACTTTGAAGCACAAGTGTGGAAAATGGATAGTTGCACTGCCCCTTCTCTCCTTTTCTCTCATTTTTTTTGTTTTTTTATATTTTTTGGTGGGCTTCTTTGGCCTCATTTTTTTATTTGGGCTTCTTTGGCCTCTTTTATTTTTTTGTAAAGTCCGGAGTCTCATCCCGACTTATGGGGGAATCATAGTCTCTATCATCCTTTCCTCACTAGGGCAATGCTCTAATAATGATGATCATCACACTTTTATTTACTTACAACTCAATATTACAACTCAATGTCTAGAACAAAATATGACTCTATATGGATGCCTCCGGCGGTGTACCGGGATGTGCAATGATCTAGCGTAGCAAGGACATCAAAAAAGGGCAAGCCATGAAAACATCATGCTAGCTATCTTACGATCATGCAAAGCAATATGACAATGAATTCTCAGGTCATGTATATGATGATGATGAAAGTTACATGGCAATATATCTCGAAATGGCTATGGAAATGCCATGATAGGTAGGTATGGTGGCTGTTTTAAGGAAGGTATATGGTGGGTTTAAGGTACCGGCGAAAGTGCGCGATACTAGAGAGGCTAGCAATGATGGAAGGGTGAGAGTGCGTATAACCCATGGACTCAACATTAGTCATAAAGAACTCACATACTTATTGCAAAAATCTATTAGTCATCGAAACAAAGTACTACGCGCATGCTCCTAGGGGGATAGATTGATAGGAAAATACCATCGCTCTTCCCCGACCGCCACTCATAAGGAAGACAATCAATAAATAAATCATGCTCCGACTTCGTTACATAACGGTTCACCATACGTGCATGCTACGGGAATCACAAACTTCAACACAAGTATTTCTTAAATTCACAACTACTCAACTAGCATGACTCTAATAGCACCATCTCCATATCTTAAAACAATTATAAAGTATCAAACTTCTCCTAGTATTCAACACACTTAGTTTCTCCTAGTATCACCTCATGCTCCGACTTTGTTACATAACGGTTCACCATACGTGCATGCTACGGGAATCACAAACCTCAACACAAGTATTTCTACTAATCCACAACTACCCACTAGCATGACTCTAATATCATCATCTTTATATCGCAAAACTATTGCAAGGAATCAAACATATCACATTCAGTGATCTACAAGTTTTATGTAGGATTTTATGACTAACCATGTGAATGACCAGTTCCTGTCATCTCTCCAAATAGATATAAGTGAAGCAAGAGAGTTTAATTCTTTCTACAAAAGATATGCCCGTACTCTAACAAATATAAGTGAAGCAAAAGAGCATTCTACAAATGGCGGTTGTCTATGTAAAGAGAAACAGGCAATCCAAACTTCAAATGATATAAGTGAAGCACATGAAGCATTCTATAAAGCCATACTCAAAAGATATAAGTGAAGTGCAAATAGCATTCTATAAATCAACCAAGGAATATATCATACCAGCATGGTGCATAAAAGAATAATTAAAACTAAATGCAAAAGACGCTCCAAGATTGCACATATCGCATGAACGAAACGAATCCGAAAACATACCGATACTTGTTGAAGAAAGAGGGGATGCCTTCCGGGGCATCCCCAAGCTTAGACGCTTGATTCTCCTTGAATATTTACTTGGGGTGCCTTGGGCATCCCCAAGCTTGATCTCTTGCCTCTCTTCCTTCTTCTCACATCGAGACCTTCTCGATCATCGAACACTTCATCCACACAAAACTTCAACAGAAAACTCGGTAAGATCCGTTAGTATAATAAAGCAAATCACTATTCTAAGTACTGTTGCAAACCAATTCATATTTTGTTTTTGCATTGTGTCTACTGTAATATAACTTTTTCATGGCTTAATCCACAAATATAATTCGATAGTTTCATCAAAACAAGCAAACTATGCATCAAAAACAGAATCTGTCTAAAACAGAACAGTCTGTAATAATCTGAACATTCACCATACTTCTGATACGTGAAAAATTCTACAAAAATTAGGAAAAATAAACAATTTGTATAGGAAGACAGTGAAAAAAAATAATCAGAACCATTTGATGTTCCAGCTAAAAATGTAAAATCACGCACTACAGCCAAAGTTTCTGTCCTACACCGTAGAAACCATCAAGAAAATGTAAACATCCTAAAGGCAAACCTTGGCACATTATTTTTATAATACAATGGAATTGTACAAGGGGATAATTATTTTTGTTGAAAATTTTCTGTAATCAAGATTCACAAAGTTTCCGTGAGCATGAACAAAGTTCAAGGCTAGCTCCCACTTCAACAATGCTTGTCTTTCTCACTTTCGCTTTCCTTTATGAAAAAGTTTTGGGTTCCCCTCTTTATTTTTGTTGTTTTAAAACTATATAAAAGCACTCAACAGAAATAAATGACTCTCTAAAACTTCCGGGTTGTCTCCCTGGCAGCGCTTTCTTTAAAGCCATTAAGCTAGGCATATAGTGCTCAAGTAATGGATCCACCCGGATCCCAAGGTATATCAAAGCCAATTTTAATTAACAATGATTTATAATTTAGTAGTGAGCACAAAGTAACATATATCATGCAATAACGAAGTATAACTCTCTTCCTATGCATCGGCATGTCATAAAAGAACAATTCATGCACATAAAGTAAAGGCCAATGCATAGTATAAACAGTTTCTTGCAATTCTATCATATTGGAAACATAGAGAGGTGGAGATATAGTTCCTCTCTCATAATAATTGCAAGTAGGAGCATAAAGCACATGAATATTATATTCATCAAAATCATCATGTGCAATGGTAAAAGGCAACCCATCAATATATTCCTTAATAAGAGCAAACTTCTCCGATATAGTGTAGGTTGGAGAATTCAAAAAGATAATAGGACTATCATGTGTGGGTGAAATAGCAACAATTTCATGTTTAACATAAGGAACTATAGCAAGTTCATCTCCATAAGCATAATTCATATTGGCATCTTGGCCACAAGCATAGCAAGCATCATTGAAAAGGGATATTTCAAAAGAATCGACGGGATCATAGCAATTATCATAGGAATCATCCTCTGGTAAGCACGAAGGGAAATTAAACAATGTATGAGTTGAAGAGTTACTCTCATTATAAGGTGGGAACGGGTAGCTAATCCGCTCTTCTTCCTTTTGTTCTTCGCTCTCCTCCTCATCTTTTTCATCCAATGAGCTCACAGTTTCATCAATTTCTTCTTCCATAGACTCCTGCAAAATATTAGTCTCTTCTTGGACAGCGGAGTAATACTCAATATATGGTTCAACATAGGCATTAGAAGCATAATAGCAATATTTAAGTATGGAAAAATTTTCAGATTTGTAAAGAGTAGCATCATACTTTTCAATCAAAGAAGCAATTTCATAAGCACCCTTAAAAGCAACAAATTCTTCAATTTGTTGAACATCATAGTAATTATAAACACCCTTAGCATACGAAGATACGATTCCATTATCACTAAACTCACATTGATAGGGAAGGTGTTTCTTAGGGTCTTCAGAACAACAAGTATAATCTATATTTCACATAAATTCCAAGCATAGCATTGTAAACGATGAATCTGATCCAGTAAAGTTTTCCCTTTTTTTAGATATTCGGTCGCACATAATAAGCATGCTCATCTAAAGATTTGCCCTCAACTAAGCTAGTTGGGGTTTCAGCACGAGCACATAGGGATTCGAAGATGATCCAAGTAATAAGCTTCAGCAGTGTGATAGATTTTGAGTGATTCTTCAACCATTGGTTCAGTAGGTACAACTAATCTTTTTGGTATTTTGCGTTTCCTACCCATAACTAAAGATAGAAAACAACTAAGAACAGAAAATAAAAATTACTTAGTGATAAAGCAAACAAGCACACACGAGAATATTCACCCCACACTATTGCTCCCCGGCAACGGCGCTAGAAAAAGGTCTTGATAACCCA
Organism: Triticum urartu; assembly: GCF_003073215.2. NCBI lineage: Eukaryota > Viridiplantae > Streptophyta > Magnoliopsida > Poales > Poaceae > Triticum > Triticum urartu. The sequence continues at coordinate 59,147,303 of NC_053022.1, forward strand.
CACGTATAGGGGATCGCAATAGTTTTCGATAAGTAAGAGTGTCGAACCCAACGAGGAGCTAAAGGTAGAACAAATATTCCCTCAAGTTCTATCGACCACCGATACAACTCTACGCACGCTTGACGTTCACTTTATCTAGAACAAGTATGAAACTAGAAGTACTTTGTAGGTGTTGTTGGATAGGTTTGCAAGATAATAAAGAGTACGTAAATAAAAAGTAGGGGCTGTTTAGATAAAGAAACAATAAAGTAAATATAGCGAGTGTGGAAAAGTGGTGGTAGGAGTTGCGAAATTGCCCCAAAGCAATTGACTACTTTACTAGACCGATAGCAAGTATTATGTGGGAGAGGTCACTGCTAGTATGTCATCCCTGACTTGGAATTCTATGCACTTATGATTGGAACTATTAGCAAGCATCCGCAACTACTAATGTTCATTAAGGTAAAACCCAACCATAGCATTAAGATATATTGGTCCCCCTTCAATCCCGTATGCATCAATTTCTATGCTAGGTTGAAGCTTCTGTCACTCTTGCCCTCCAATACATAGTCCTATCAACATACAACTAACCATAGGGTGTGATCTACACGCGCAATCATATGATGGGCACCAAAGAATAGCAACATAACCACAAGCAAATTAAATCAATCATAGCAATTCATCAACCACCGATAGGACAACGAAAATCTACTCAGACATCATAGGATGGCAACACATCATTGGATAATAATATGAAGCATAAAGCACCATGTTCAAGTAGGGGGTACAGCGGGTTGCGGGAGAGTGGACCGCTGTAGATAGAGGGGGGAAGGTGATGGAGATGTTGGTGAAGATGGCGGAGGTGTTGGTGTAGATCGCGGTGATGATGATGGCCCTCGGTGGCACTCCGGTGCCACCGGAAGCGAGGGGGAGAGAGCCCCCCTCCTTCTTCTTCTTCCTTGACCTTCTCCCTAGATGGGAGAAGGGTTTCCCCTCTGGTCCTTGGCCTCCATGGCATGGGAGGGGCGAGAGCCCCTCCGAGATTGGATCTGTCTCTCTGTCTCTCTCTGTTTCTGTGTTCTGTCCTTGGCTCTGTTTCACCGTTTCGTGTATGTATGGAGATCTGTAACTCCGATTGGCCTGAAACCTTCACCGTGTTTTCTTCTTCCGAAAATTAGCTTTCTTGCGGCAAAAGAAGAGTGTTAATCGCCTTACGGGTGGCTGACGAGGGTAGGGGCGCGTCCAGGGGGGCAGGCGCGCCCCCTGCCTCGTGACCACCTCGGGCACCGTCTCGTGTGGATTTTTCTTCCGGAATTTTCCAAATATTCCAAAAAGTATCTCTGTCCATTTTTATCCCGTTTGGACTCCGTTTGATATGGATATTCTGCGAAACCAAAAACATGCAACAGACAGGAACTGACACTGGTCACTGGATCAATATGTTAGTCCCAAAAATAGTATAAAAAGTTGCCAAAAGTATATGAAAGTTGTAGAATATTGGCATGGAACAATCAAAAATTATAGATACGACGGAGACGTATCATATACTAGCAGGACCCAACATGAAATAACAACGCAGTTGGAACTTGTGTTGGAACAGGAAGAAGTGTACTACATGCAGCGGAACAGGAGTGATTTCCTTAAGTATGGGGACCGCAATACAATGTACTTCTAGCAAAGTGCATCAGCTAGGCGCAAGAAAAATACTATTGTGAAGCTAAAAGATGCAAGTGACGTTTTTAGAGAAGGAAATGAGGAGATCAAGCCTCTGATACAATCTTATTTTACCGCACTCTTCACATCAGAGGTCTTGGGGACCGATGATGTCTACTACACAACCTTCTTCTTGTAGATGTTGTTGGGCCTCCAAGTGCAGAGGTTTGTAGGACAGTAGCAAATTTCCCTCAAGTGGATGACCTAAGGTTTATCAATCCATAGGAGGCGTAGGATGAAGATGGTCTCTCTCAAGCAACCCTGCAACCAAATAACAAAGAGTCTCTTGTGTCCCCTATTGGGGAACGTTGCAGAAAAAAAAATTCTACGTTTTCACCAAGATCCATCTATGAGTTCATCTAGCAACGAGTGATCGGATGCATCTACATACCTTTGTAGATTGCGAGCGGAAGCGTTCAAGAGAACGGGGATGAGGGAGTCGTACTCGACGTGATCCAAATCACCGGAGATCCTAGCGCCGAACGGACGGCACCTCCTCGTTCAAGACACGTACGGTCAGCGTGACGTCTCCTCCTTCTTGATCCGGCAAGGGGGGAAGGAGAGGTTGATGAAGATTCAGCAGCACGACGGCGTGGTGGTGGATGCAGCAGTCACCGCAGCAGGGCTTCGTTGTTCTTTTGCGAGAGGGAGAGGTGTAGCAGGGGAGAGGGAGGCGCCAAGAGTCAAGGGTGCGGCTGCCCCTCCCTCCCCCCTTTATATAGGCTCCCCTAGGGGGGCGCCGGCCCTAGGAGATGGGATCTCCTAGGGGGGGGCGGCGGCCAAGGGGTGGAGTGCCCCCCAAGCCAGGTGGGGCGCCCCCCACCCTAGGGTTCCCAACCCTAGGCGCATGGGGTGGGCCAAAGGGGGCGCACCAGCCCACTATGGGCTGGTTCCCCTCCCCACTTCAGCCCATGGGGCCCTCCGGGATGGGTGGCCCCACCCGGTGGACCCCCGGGACCCTTCCGGTGGCCCCGGTATAATACTGGTGACCCCCAAAACTCTCCCGATGGCCGAAACTGCACTTCCTATATATAATTCTTCACCTCCGGACCATTCCAGAACTCCTCGTGACATCCGGGATCTCATCCAGGACTCCGAACAACTTTCGGGTTACTGCATATTCATATCTCTACAACCCTAGCGTCACCGAACCTTAAGTGTGTAGACCCTACGGGTTTGGGAGACATGTAGACATGACCGAGATGGCTCTCCGGTCAATAACCAACAGCGGGATCTGGATACCCATGTTGGCTCCCACATGCTCCTCGATGATCTCATCGGAAGAACCACGATGTTGAGGATTCAAGCAACCCCGTATACAATTCCCTTTGTCAATCAGTACGTTACTTGCCCGAGATTCGATCGTCGGTATCCCAATACCTCGTTCAATCTCGTTACCAGCAAGTCACTTTACTCATACCGTAATGCATGATCCCGTGACCAGACACTTGGTCACTTTGAGCTCATTATGATGATGCATTACCGAGTGGGCCCAGAGATACCTCTCCGTCATACGGAGTGACAAATCCCAGTCTTGATCCGTGTCAACCCAACAGACACTTTCGGAGACACCCGTAGTATACCTTTATAGTCACCCAGTTACATTATGACATTTGGTACACCCAAAGCACTCCTACGGTATCCGGGAGTTACACGATCTCATGGTCTAAGGAAAAGATACTTGACATTGGAAAAACTCTAGCAAACGAACTATACGATCTTGTGCTATGTTTAGGATTGGGTCTTGTCCATCACATCATTCTCCTAATGATGTGATCTCGTTATCAATGACATCCAATGTCCATAGTCAGGAAACCATGACTATCTATTGATCAACGAGCTAGTCAACTAGAGGCTTACTTGGGACATGTTGGTGTCTATGTATTCACACATGTATTACGATTTCCGGATAACACAATTATAGCATGAATAAAAGACAATTATCATGAGCAAGGAAATATAATAATAATCCTTTTATTATTGCCTCTAGGGCATATTTACATCAGTCTCCCACTTGCACTAGAGTCAATAATCTAGTTACATTGAGATGAATCGAACACCCATAGAGTTCTGGTGTTGATCATGTTTTGCCCTAGGGAGAGGTTTAGTCAACGGATCTACGACATTCAGATCCGTATGTACTTTACAAATTTCTATTTCTCCATCTTGAACATTTTCACGGATGGAGTTGAAGCGACGCTTGATGTGCCTGGTCTTCTTGTGAAACCTGGGCTCCTTGGCAAGTGCAATAGCTCCAGTGTTGTCACAGAAGAGCTTGATCGGCCCCGACGCATTGGGTATGACTCCTAGGTCGGTGATGAACTCCTTCACCCAGATTTCTTCATGTGCTGCCTCCGAGGCAGCCATGTACTCCGCTTCACATGTAGATCCCACCACGACGCTCTGCTTGCAGCTGCACCAGCTTACTGCTCCACCATTCAACATATACACGTATCCGGTTTGTGACTTAGAGTCATCCAGATCTGTGTCGAAGCTAGCATCGACGTAACCCTTTACGACGAGCTCTTCGTCACCTCCATAAACGAGAAACATGTCCTTAGTCCTTTTCAGGTACTTCAGGATATTCTTGACCGCTGTCCAGTGTTCCTTGCCGGGATTACTTTGGTACCTACCTACCAAACTTACGGCAAGGTTTACATCAGGTCTGGTACACAGCATGGCATACGTAATAGACCCTATGGCTGAGGCATAGGGGATGACACTCATCTCTTCTATATCTTCTGCCGTGGTCGGACATTGAGCTGAGCTCAATTTCACACCTTGCAACACAGGCAAGAACCCCTTCTTAGACTGATCCATATTGAACTTCTTCAATATCTTATCAAGGTATGTGCTTTGTGAAAGACCTATGAGGCGTCTTGATCTATCTCTATAGATCTTGATGCCTAATATATAAGCAGCTTCTCCAAGGTCCTTCATTGAAAAACTCTTATTCAAGTAGGCCTTAATGCTGTCCAAAAGTTCTATATCATTTCCCATCAAAAGTATGTCATCTACATATAATATGAGAAATGCTACAGAGCTCCCACTCACTTTCTTGTAAACGCAGGCTTCTCCATAAGTCTGCATAAACCCAAACGCTTTGATCATCTCATCAAAGCGAATATTCCAACTCCGAGATGCTTGCACCAACCCATAAATGGATTGCTGGAGCTTGCATACCTTGTTAGCATTCTTAGGGTCGACAAAACCTTCCGGCTGCATCATATACAATTCTTCCTTAAGGAAACCATTAAGGAATGCCGTTTTGATGTCCATTTGCCATATCTCATAATCATAGTATGCGGAAATTGCTAACATAATTCGGACGGACTTCAGCTTCACTACGGGAGAGAAAGTCTCATCGTAGTCAACCCCTTGAACTTGCCGATAACCCTTAGCGACAAGTCGAGCTTTATAGATGGTAACATTACCATCCGCGTCCGTCTTCTTCTTAAAGATCCATTTGTTTTCTATCGCTTGCCGATCATCGGGCAAGTCTGTCAAAGTCCATACTTTGTTTTCATACATGGATCCTATCCCGGATTGCATGGCTTCAAGCCATTTGTTGGAATGTGGGCCCGCCATCGCTTCTTCATAGTTCAAAGGTTCACCGTTGTCTAACAACATGATTTCCAAGACAGGGTTGCCGTACCACTCTGGTGCGGAACGTGTCCTTGTGGACCTACGAAGTTCAGTAGCAACTTGATCTGAAGTTTCATGATCATCATCATTAACTTCCTCTCTAGTCGGTGCAGGCACCTCAGGAACATTTTCTTGAGTTGCACCACTTTCCGGTTCAAGAGGTAATACTTCATCAAGTTCTACTTTCCTCCCACTTACTTCTTTTGAAAGAAACTCTTTCTCTAGAAAGGATCCATTCTTGGCAACAAAGATCTTGCCTTCGGATCTGAGGTAGAAGGTATACCCAATAGTTTCTTTAGGGTATCCTATGAAGACACATTTTTCTGACTTGGGTTCGAGCTTTTCAGGTTGAAGTTTCTTGACATAAGCATCGCATCCCCAAACTTTTAGAAACGACATCTTAGGTTTCTTCTCAAACCATAATTCATACGGTGTCGTCTCAACGGATTTCGACGGAGCCCTATTTAAAGTGAATGCGGCAGTCTCTAAAGCATAGCCCCAAAATGATAGCGGTAAATCGATAAGAGACATCATAGATCGCACCATATCTAATAGAGTGCGATTACGACGTTCGGACACACCATTACGCTGAGGTGTTCCAGGCGGCGTGAGTTGTGAAACTATTCCACATTTTCTTAAGTGTGTGCCAAATTCGTGACTCAAGTATTCTCCTCCACAATCTAATCGCAGGAACTTGATTTTCCTATCACGTTGATTCTCAACCTCACTCTGAAATTCCTTGAACCTTTCAAAGGTCTCAGACTTGTGTTTCATTAAGTAGACATACCCATATCTACTCAAGTCATCAGTGAGGGTGAGAACATAACGATAACCACCGCGAGCCTCAACACTCATTGGACCGCACACATCAGTATGTATGATTTCCAATAAGTTGGTTGCTCGCTCCATTGTTCCTGAGAACGGAGTCTTGGTCATTTTACCCATGAGGCATGGTTCACATGTGTCAAATGATTTGTAATCAAGAGACTCTAAAAGTCCATCTGCATGGAGCTTCTTCATGCGTTTGACACCTATGTGACCAAGGCGGCAGTGCCACAAGTATGTGGGACTATCATTATCAACCTTACATCTTTTGGTATTCACACTATGAATATGTGTAGCATTACGCTCGAGATTCATTAAGAATAAACCATTCACCATCGGAGCATGACCATAAAACATATCTCTCATATAAATAGAACAACCATTATTCTCGGATTTAAATGAGTAGCCATCTCGAATTAAACGAGATCCTGATACAATGTTCATGCTCAAAGCTGGCACTAAATAACAATTATTGAGGTTTAAAACTAATCCTGTAGGTAAATGTAGAGGTAGCGTGCCGACGGCGATCACATCGACCTTGGAACCATTCCCGACGCGCATCGTCACCTCGTCCTTCGCTAGTCTCTGCTTATTCCGCAGCTCCTGCTTTGAGTTACAAATGTGAACAACCGCACCGATATCAAATACCCAGGAGCTACTACGGGTACTAGTAAGGTACACATCAATTACATGTATATCACATATACCTTTCGTGATGCCAGCCTTCTTGTCCGCTAAGTATTTGGGACAGTTCCGCTTCCAGTGACCACTTCCCTTGCAATAAAACCACTCAGTCTCGGGCTTGGGTCCATTCTTTGGCTTCTTCCCGGCAGCTTGCTTGTCGGGCGCGGCAACTCCCTTGCCGTCCTTCTTGAAGTTCTTCTTACCCTTGCCTTTCTTGAACTTAGTGGTTTTATTCACCATCAACACTTGATGTTCCTTTTTGACTTCTACCTCTGCTGATTTCAGCATTGCAAATACTTCAGGGATGGTCTTTTCCATCCCCTGCATATTGAAATTCATCACAAAGCTCTTGTAGCTCGGTGGAAGCAACTGAAGGATTCTGTCAATGACCACGTCATCCGGGAGATTAACTCCCAGCTGAGTCAAGCGGTTATGTAACCCAGACATAGTGAGTATGTGCTCACTGACAGAACTGTTTTCCTCCATCTTACAGCTGAAGAACTTGTCGGAGACTTCATATCTCTCGACCCGGGCATGAGCTTGAAAAACAATTTTCAGCTCTTCGAACATCTCATATGCTCCGTGTCTCTCAAAACGCTTTTGGAGCCCCGGCTCTAAGCTGTAAAGCATGCCGCACTGAACGAGGGAGTAATCATCGGTATGTGTCTGCCAAGCATTCATAACGTCTTGTTCTGCAGGGAGAACAGGTGCTTCACCTAGCGGTGCTTGTAGGACATAATCTTTCTTGGTAGCTATGAGGATGATCCTCAGGTTCCGGACCCAGTCCGTATAGTTGCTGCCATCGTCTTTCAGCTTGGTTTTCTCTAGGAATGCGTTGAAGTTGAGGACAACGTTGGCCATTTGATCTACAAGACATATTGTAAATATTTTAGACTAAGTTCATAATAATTAGGTTCATCTATTTAATGAACTCCCACTCAGATAGACATCCCTCCAGTCATCTAAGTATAACATGATCCGAGTTAACTAGGCCGTGTCCGATCATCACGTGAGACGGACTAGTCAACATCGGTGAACATATTCATGTTGATCGTATCTTCTATACGACTCATGCTCGACCTTTCGGTCTTCTGTGTTCCGAGGCCATGTCTGTACATGCTAGGCTCGTCAAGTCAACCTAAGTGTTTGCATGTGTAAATCTGTCTTACACCCGTTGTATGTGAACATTGGAATCTATCACACCCGAACATCACGTGGTGCTTCGAAACAACGAACTGTCGCAACGGCGCACAGTTAGGGGGAATACTTTCTTGAAATTATTATGAGGGATCATCTTATTTACTACCGTCGTTCTAAGTAAACAAGATGCAAAAACATGATAAACATCACATGCAATCAAATAATAATAGTGACATGATATGGCCAATATCACATAGCTCCTTTGATCTCCATCTTGGGGCTCCATGATCATCTTGTCACCGGCATGACACCATGATCTCCATCATCATGATCTCCATCATCGTGTCTTCATGAAGTTGCTCGCCAACTATTACTTCTACTACTATGGCTAACACGTTTAGCAATAAAGTAAAGTAATTTACATGGCGTTTCTCAATGACACGCAGGTCATACAAAAAATAAAGACAGCTCCTATGGCTCCTGCCGGTTGTCATACTCATCGACATGCAAGTCGTGATTCCTATTACAATAACATGAACATCTCATACATCACATATATATCATTCATCATTCATCACAACTTTGGCCATATCACATCACAAAACACTTGCTGCAAAAAAAAGTTAGACGTCCTC